>NC_045438.1:26445011-26493904 GCF_002776525.5 Piliocolobus tephrosceles | reverse complement strand
CCAAAAAAAAAAAAAAAAAAAAAAAAAAAAAGAAATATTAAATGATTAAATATGTTATCTCAAATCTTCCTTCCTTCCTTCCTTCCTTCCTTCCTTCCTTCCTTCCTCTTCTTCCTCTTCATCTCTCTCTTTTTTCTTTCTTTCTCTCGTTCATTCTTTCTTTCTTTCTTCTCTCCCTCCCTCCCTTTCTTCTTTCCTTCCTTTTGTTTTCTTTCTTTCCTTTTCTTTTTTATTTTCTTTTATCTCTTTCTCTCTTTTCTTTTCCTTTTTCTTTCCTATAGAGACAGGGTCTCTCTCTGTTGCCCACACCTGGAGTGCAGTGGCACAACCATAGCTCACTATAGCCTTGACCTCCTGGACTAAAGCCATCCTCTGGCCTCAGCTTCCTGAGTAGCTGGGACTGCAGGCACCCACCACTACTCCTGGCTTTTTATTTATTTATTAGAAACAGGTCCTCACTATATTGCTCAAGCTTGTCTCAAACTCCTGGCCTGAAGTGATTCTCCTGCCTCAACCTCCCGAAATGCAGGGATTACAGACATAAGCCACCATGCTCAGCCAGTTTATGGTTTAAAAATAATTTGACATCAAGGTGGATAAAACTTTATTAGCCATTTTTAACAAATATTTGCACAATTGGTAGATAATTTTGAAACATATTCATCATGACTTAGAGTGATTAACAATATACTTTTCCTGCTTGGATCCACATGGCTTTGTGGCACTTCATTTTCAGTGGTGACAGCCATGAAAACTCAGTACATTAACTTAATTATAAAGCAAACAATTGAATCGCTGTATCATAAAGTATTAAATCAAAATTTAAAAAAGTATTAAAACCATTCCATTGTTTTCTCAATATATTATTAATAAATGAAATAAAATTTTGCCTTAAATATTTTTTTAAAAATTTGCATTAAACAAAATATTTTATTTCAACTTTACCTCTCTGAAATTTCTACTTTGAGTTTGTTTTATAATACATATACTATATTAGTACAGCAAATGTATACAACTACATATGTTAAATACATGCGTATAACTTTATGTTTATATACATGTATCATATTTATGTTTTACACTTAAAATTTTTATTAATAACATGCAATCAGAATGGTTTAGAGATCACTAATTTAGAATTTGTTAGGGAAGAGAAAAGGTAGTAAGGAGATGAGTGCATAAGGATCCCAGAGATGGAATACTGGAGACTGAGGGGAAAATGTCTTTAAAAAACGGTGAGTTGGTTAACAGAGTTATATGCAGTAGAAAACTTAGGAACCACAAGGTCTGAAAAGGCACTTTGGGATTTATGACTTATGACTAGAAAGTGGTTGGTGAAAGTATTGTTGGTCAAGTCGTAGGAACAAAAACCAGATTCTATTCTGTAAATACCCAGATAAGTGAGTGAGAGGGAACAAAAGGAGCAGTAAGCGGATTGCTCTTGTTAAAGCTTGGCAGAAAAATGAATGAGACAATGGAGGAGGAGAGTCAGAAAATATGAGAGGTTGGAAGAATGATTGATTAAGTATGTCACGGGAAGAGGGGAAGAGAAAGGGTCATATTCCAAGGGGAAGGCATGCACGTTGGAAAAAGGACTGGACATTTTGTGAGTCAGTAAGAAACAGAAGAAATCAAGTGTTGTTTCTAAGGAAAGAGAAGGAGAGCTATGGGCATTGATTTCAGATGGCCACCATATCAACGAATTAAGTGATTGAGTAACATTCTAAAATGAGGAATGCTGAATTTCCATTGTGAACTTTGATAAAAGAGAAAAAGGCTTGAAATATCTTCCATAGACCTCTCGAAAGGAAGGGAAGCAGAGATCCTCCAAAAAACTGAGCAACACTGAGGACCCACATATCACCAGGTAACATGAATGCATGTCAGAAACAAATAGAACATTTCAAGTTTTTTTTTCTTTTAAACCAGCAATGAGCTTGCTACCTTTGGGTATGAGTGAGAGAGAGAGAGAGAAGAAATTGGCAAAGGGGGTAGAATGGAAATTGAGAATGTGATATCTGATAATCACAGTAAGAAAGTTTTTAATATGAAGGTTTTAAAGCCCCTTGGGTAGGGAAACAGTGAGGCAAGGAAGAAGTCAATAGGTAAAAATAAATGAAAGAGTGATAGGGGGTTCAAGTGTATTTGAAGATACAAATGTAATCAAATGAAAAAATATTTTCAGTTCAGATCTTTGCTGAAATATAATGAAAGCTCTTCTCATTCAAATCTTTGCTCAAATGTCAAACTATCTAAAATTGCAACCTTGTTGCCCTACTCTACATTGGGCAGGGCAACAAGTGGAGAGACTCTACATCTCTCCACTTCTCTGTTTCATTTTTTCCCATTGAACTCATTCTATATATTTTCCGAATGTATTTGTTATTGGCTCTTCCTCCCTGCCACCTCACTCCAAATCCCAACTCACACACACAGGATGTAAACACAAGGAAGGCAGGGAATTCTTTGCCTCTCCTTTCTTAGTACTGTATCCCCAATACCTTTGCATAGTTGTTGCTCATTATATACTTGCTGAATGAATGAATGATCATACAACAATGGAAAGGGAATGAATTGGTATAAATTAACTAAATCTTTATCTTTTATGTTAATATTTGAAAGTTAGTAATTTAAGCTGATAAGTTACAATGTGTAAAGTAAATGTTACAGATGTAGACTCCAGCAAAACTAAAAAGCAGAAATAGTAAGAAAGAAGTTGCTTTGAGGGATTGGAAATGTTGGGATAGGAGGCTTTTGCTTTCCCTTCTAACTCTTCTGCACTGTTTGATTGATTACAACGTGAATGTGTTGCTTTGATGAAAAATAAAGCTAAAACAACGCCAGAAAAAAGACCAAGAGGGAAGAACAGTGTTAGTAGCAGCAAGTGAGAGCACAGAGGAGAGTATTAGAATCCAAGATCGTGAGGATGGAGATATTCTGATGAACAATGAGGTCCATGTTCTGATTGTACTTACAAGAGTCTAAAAAAGGCTAAAAGGAAGTTCAACAGTGGTGCAAACATTAAGGTCTGTTGATGTCATGTTTGGAGAGGGAGAGCAAAGAGGAGAACATGAGCTAGAGGCCATTCTGAGCAAAATGGAGAAGGGTCCTGAAGATGAAGGGCCATGCCTGGAATCTATAGAAATTTCAAAAAGGTGTTGGGTGGTGGTGCCAGACAATGCCTTAAAAGGGGAATCAGAAATAGGGCTTGTGAATTAGAGGAGGTCGAAAGAGCAGCCTTTATAGGAAGAGATTTCAAAGAAATGTTACCAGGCTTAAGTTGAGCTGAGGAGATAGAAAGCAGGCTCCAAGGACCACATCCTATGCAGGGCACCTATTCACAACTGCACACATTTTGTATTTTAGCAACACTTTGGTAGCAAGAATGCCATTCAATAGTTTATATACAGTAATTTGAAGGCTTGAAGAAACAGTGAGATGAGTCATACTCATCAAAATCATTTCTAGCTCAAATAATAATACAGCAATGTTTTAAATCAGATTGCCAGGACGTATACCTTTAAAAGACTCATGTGAAAACATGCATTTTAATACCCAGAAGGCTTAGATGATTTCAAAGGTAATTTTTAAGAAATGAGTTGAGAATAATTTTCCTAGATACAGACAGACCTATTACAAAGTATACCACAGTTTCCATCTGCCATCTGCAGCAACTGTCACCCTGCTGGACACTGTTCAAATGCTATTCATATGTCCACTAATTCAAAACTAATTTCACCAAAATCTCATCTAACAAAAAATGTGTCACATTGTTGATTCCACTGTAATTTCTGTTTTCATAATTTAAAGTAAGATTAATTTTCCTGCCCTTTGGCCACAGATTATTCTCACAGACTCTAAGAGTTATGATTTCCCGTTAAAATAGGAGCTTTGAAAGTTATGACAATAATCATGCAAATTAATTACTTCCAAATTTTCAGGAAGACAAAATAAGGAAGAAGATTTATCGCTACACAAAGAGCTGCTCCAGTGTGCATTACATCAGCATTTTGAGTAAGCCAACTTTGGCATTTTGAAGAGGAGGGACTTGCCACAGAGTCTCTAAAATAGCAAAATCTTTTGCATGATTGTCCAATATCTGGAGTGACAAGGCTAACATCTTTGAGGGTAGAAGGAATTTTTGTTTATCTCCTTAAGAATAATAATTGTACAGATTAGCTGCCTATTCAGATCTCATTTTAAAGTAAGAAGTGTTGGCTAAGCCTTGCTTCAAATCTTCATTTCATCTTTGGCTAAATTCACAGAATGTTAGAGTAGCAAGAAGCACATTGATTTGAGCTTGATGGAAGTATGTGAAGAGGTTCTCCACCTAAGTATTGTAGATGAAAATACTTCAACTCATTTCAATCAAAGTATGTGATTATATTGAGTTCTTCCCGCATCCATGAACTAGGATTTGATTTTTTCCAAGAGGGTGATTAAATCAACATAAATCAAGATGGTGGGACTTCTAGATTTAAAATTACCTAGATCCCAGTTTTCATCAGGGAAAACAGAGGACGATGCAAGTGAAATCTATATCTGAAATATGAGTACTGTTAATCTCTTACTTTAATGCTTGATATAGTCTTGAAACATATCTTGAAAGTGAAGTATAAAATAATCTTAATAGTAATGAAGAACTTCTTTCCCAGAGGACACAGTAAGATACTTGATATATGATATGTGAGATGATTTCTAATCAGTTACAGCAAGGGTGGTTTTTCTTGGGTCTGGTCCCAGCCAGTCCAAGAGAAGAGGTTTTTGTAGGATTCAGATGGGGTGCTGTCTTCTCTTATTAGAGCAACTAGGGAAATAGATTCAGGCATCTTTCTTTTCCGTAGGCTTACTGTCTGTCCTCCAATCCAAGAAAAGGTCAGGGTAGATACCAACTCTATCACATGTCTGACTTTCGGAGGTACTTGGAATAAACACAGAAGGAAGAGTCTGTTCTTCTTGTTGACCACTACTGGGCCCAAGGATGTCTTAGCGTCAAGCCACATGCAAACACCTGTGACTGCTGGTGAAGTTCCTGACCAACTGCCAGCCCAGACCTAGCCAGCAAGGTCACATTTGAATAAGAAGGTGTGAATGGTCCAGGGAGGAGGAGCACTAGCCAAGGAGGGTAAGTGATGCCAGCAAGGAATCTCACCTGGGAAAGTTGCAGCCTAAAGCTCCAGGGGGAGCAGAAAAGGGGAAATGAGCTTCTGATGAGCTGATGAACCAAGGCCTGACAAACACAGGCTTGAGCAAACCCTCTGTAAACAACATAAGGCTGCAAGGGACAGGAAAGGGTCAAAAGATAGCATGTCTTTGGGATAGGGTTGAACAAGCTCAGAAGGATCTCTTTGAATTGGTGTAAAGAAGACATTCTGTGCAGAAAGGGCAGTTTGAGTATATATGAATCATAGTAGGAAACCTCAGAATATTGCCCAAAGGAGATGCCCGTCTATATGGATGGTAGTTTTAGATTATTTTTCAGTTTATATTCTTGCTTTTTAAAAAAATATTTACCTCTATTATATTATGGACCTTTATAATACACAATGAGAAATTAATTAGTTTTTATATAAAACACTTAATTATCTTCTAAATTATTTATGGTGATTCAACTATGTAATAAACAGAAGAGAACACACACAGAGACACACACACACAGACACACACACATACACAGTAGGAGACAGATTACATACAGAATGCTTTATTAGAATGATAATTTGCATATCCCTAGCAAACCTGTGTTCTCTTTTATTTATGTATAGTCTCTGAATTATTGCCATTGTTCTTATTTTAAGTAGAATTTAATTCTCTGGAGGAAAGTTAGTTAATGAGAGATTTATTCTCAAATATCACTTGAAATTTCTTCACTTAAATGTACTTTCTGAAGTGAAAAAGTACAGGCAGTGGAAAGTAGCAGTGTTTATATAAGCAGAGAGGGAGGTTGCTTTTTATAGTCAGCAGAGGATTGATTTTTTTACAAAGTAAAAAGTAAAGTACTTTATCTAGGATACTTCATGTTGCTTTAAATATGAGTGATGTATAGTCCCTGGTTAAGACAGGTCCTTTGTAGCTCTCTAAGGAAAAACATGCCCATTTGCCCTTGGGGAGAAGGGGCACAAATAAATACAATCATGAACTAGGAATCTCAATACATTGAAAAAGTATGATTTTACTCAACAGCATGGCCTTAGTTACGAGATGAAAGATTTGAAGAGCTCTTTCCATTTTTTGTTTTCATGGACATCTTGGTTAACTTTCGGTAATATTTATTTGTTCCTTTCTTTGTGAAACAAATATCCAGTACCTTATAATTGCATCATTACCTTTAGCAGGAACATTAAAAACAACGTGCAAACTACAAGCAAGAAATACATAAAAATGATTTAATAGTCATTTCAAATTAGCAGACAGGATTGTAATGATTCATTTCTAATAACAAGTTAAATGGAAATTACATAGAATAAACAGAACCTTATTTTTGAAGTACAACTACAGCGTGGTCACAGAGGCCTGATGCACGGCACTTCAAAGTTATCTATGTTCCTCTCCATTCTTTGCAGACATTTTAATTTTCTCATTTTCCTCTGGACCCAACCTTCAGGTTGAAGACTTGACATCACAGAAGCAGGACCTGACAGAGGGTTTTATTTCTCCAGTTGTTGTCAGACCACATTCTCACACCTGGGGTAATAGAGGCCGCTGTGTTTACATACTTAGTTCTCAATTCTCACTTTCTCTAACATAACAATTCTCAGATTTATAACTTCCATAGATGGTTGACCAATGTAATTTGATTCAGAGCTATATGGGATACTGTATAAATATAGTTCTGCATGATTTCAGTAATGAGTTTATTTAAAAGCACACGATTTGGAATATGTGTTTTTTATAGATAAAACAAGGTAAAATGTAATTGCATGTTATCTACCAATATATAATGATGAACAGTAAGTTAGGAGTGATGATATACACAAACTTGCTTATGCATGGGAGTGTGGCTATACAGTGGCTATTGATAACTGGCTAAAGAAAAAGGCATAAAAATTAAGTCATGTTTTATTCATGAATTTGCCTATTTATTTAATGTGTAGTTACTTAATGCCTACTATATTTAAAACCCTGAGATAAGAGCTCGGGACAGTGAACAGGGCATGCATAGTTTTTACTTCCAGGGAGTTTTATTTTAGCCAGGGAGATAGACATTAAACATGAAAACAGCTATTATTTGATTGTAATTATAAAAATTTCATTACAGTAGAAGTACAAGGTGCACAAAGACTAGAAAATAGGACACTGGCTAAGGTTTATACCGTGAGTGATACTTGCAGGAACCCAAGCCTTCGTAATACTAAGGGGGAAATTTTACTAAGAATGTCCTAGGCAAACAGAATAGCCAAGCCTTCAGACAGGAAGGAAGTGTGATGAGATTGTGGACCTGAAAGGATGTTAGAATTAGAGTCCAGAGTGCTTACTAAGGCATACAAGCTCCTGCCTCTCTACACCTCATCTCATTTCATAAATCTCTACATCCCCACTGGAGTCATAAACGTACAGGTGGTAGATCAAGCCACAGGATTGCTGAAATTATCTAGGAATGGTAAAAAGAAAACTGGGAGAATAACAGAACCTTGAGACCTCTTGACACTCAATGTTTGGTTAAAGAAGGTTATTCCAGCAAAGGAGACTAAGAATAAGCACTCAGAATGGTAGGAGGAACATCAGAAGCCAAAAGAAGGAGGTGACCAGACATGTCAGATGCTGCTGAGAGGTGAAACAAGTTGAAGTCTGGCTGGTTATTGGCCAGATTGAAGTTTCTGAACAGAAATGGATGCTGGGTAGAGAAGAAAGGAAAAAGAGCAAGGGGGTGATGGATATAGAGAAAGTAAAGGGATTAGTGGATCTCAGATCCCAGTGAAGTCCACGAATAGCCTTGGCAGAAATTGTGGAAAAAGCAGTCTTGGAGAAGGCGATTTGGCTAGAGTGGAGGGAATAAACTTGAGGATAGGAGAAGGAGTGAAAGAGGAATATACTTAATATTGGAGGTGGAAACATTTCAGCTGATGATACACTTCAAATGTGATCTTGGGACTGAAAGCATGAGTTAGAAAAAATAAGAAGTTCATTTGTAATAAGGAAATCCAGGGATGAATAAGATAGAATGTTTATGTAGATGTGGATATTGTCCAAGATCATGGCGATGCTGAGGCTACATCAGATGCTGGACAACAGTCCAGGTGCCAAAGACTTCTTTTGAAAGATGCATAGAGATTAGTAGATAGATGATACCAACAAGAAGAGAGATGGCGCATAGCTAGACGACAGGAATATCAAAGCAGCAGGCACATTTGCAAGGAGGTAAGGTGCAATGGACAACACTCAGGGAAGGGGATCCTCCACTTAAGGGTAATGGGGATGAGGAAGAATAAGCAGCCGGTATCATTCACAGAGGAAGTGGTGTCTTCAAAGAAGAATGAGATTTTAGTCAGGGTAAGAAGGTAGAGACAATGTTCAGAAAAGAAGTTGAATATGTAGTGAAGTTTTCAAACCATGAAGCAAAGTTATCAAGGCATGGTGGAAGAATTTGAGAGATAAGAAAGGGGAGGGGGAAGAGAGAATTGAGGGTTAGCGGAGGGCAGTTGGGTAATTAAGAATGAAACACTGGTGGCCGGGTGTGGTGGCTCACGCCTGTAATCCCAGCACTTTGGGAGGCTGAGACAGGAGGATCACAAGGTCAGGAGATCGAGGCCATCCTGGCTAACACGGTGAAACCCCGTCTCTACTAAAAAAATACAAAAAATTAGCCGAGTGCGGTGGCAGGCGCCTGTAGTACCAGCTACACGGGAGGCTGAGGCAGGAGAATGGCCTGAACCCGGGAGGCGGAGCTTGCAGTGAGCCGAGATCATGCCACTGCACTCCAGCCTGGGCCACAGAGCCAGACTCCGTCTCAAAAAAAAAAAAAAAAAAAAAAGAATGAAACACTGTAGGAATTTTATTGTAGCAGAAAAGAGATGCCAGGGTATAATGTGCGGACCCAGGGAGCTAGATGGAGGGGCTAAGTAAACAAGGAAGAGGGAGTGTGGCAGGGTCAATAACTTCAGAGACACCTACCTCCCTTTACGTTAGGACCTGGGAACAGCAGCTTGGCTATAATATGTAATGTAAAAGAGAAGTTGGAAAATTTGACAGGGCTTACTTAAGAAGAGACTCCACTATGGGAACTGTTTCTTGGAAAATGAGGCTCTTAATTACTGAAACACTAATATGTTTATAAAATGTCCAGTCTGCCAGAGGTTTGCACCAGGAAGCACAGGACCTTTACAATTCAGAACCTATGCTGATCAAGGGGTTATTTTCTCTCTCAGACTTTCACAAAAATCCTTTCATGAGTAAATAAGCTCAGCATTTCTTTTATTTTCAGTCTGGAATATATTAGAATATACGTAACTTGCATGAATTCTTAACTTTCCCTCAGTGTTTTAATATTTTCAATTGAATTTGGTATGAACAAACATGAAGCTTATTCCTTCTTTAATCTATTGCATCGCTCAGTTTTGAGAAACTATGATTTAATACTCATGTCATAACTTGAAATAATAATATACTTTTCAAAGGTGTGTAATTCAGAATCAGGAAAGTAGTTGGATACTGAAATCTGTTTCTTTCCAAAAACTACGTGATAATAGAGGCCTGACAACAAATTTTAAAAATTACAGTGATGGACTTATGTTTTTGTGGGCTGTGGAGGAGCTAAAAATAAACAAGCGGGGTGGTTTAGTTCTAGTCAATACCAACATCCAAACTGATCTTGTGAGCTGTCTTTTGTAGTATCGCTAGGATCCCTTCCTTTGCCATTAGAAAAGCAATTTGAGAAATATCTGCAAATGACTTACCACACTCTATTTTAATTATCTGCATAAACAATGTAAGAAATTGTGTTTTAATAATTTGGAGTCTGAGAGAATGTCATGTTATGTTTGTATTCTCATACCACATCCATTATCTGGGATACTATAGATAGATGGTGGTTGAATGTACCAGTTGTCTATCAGCATACAATGCTGCATAACCACCAGAAAAACATAATGGCATACAACCAAAATCACATTCATTTTGCTCATGAAGACGTGGAATTCAGCTGACTTGAGCTGGTCTCAGATGATCTAGACTGGTTTCAGCCAAATGTCTGGGGCTCCTCTGGCTGTTGTTTGCTTCAGCTTGGACAACTGGGGTGACCTAACTCTGTCTATCTCATGTTCAATCTGTGGCCAGCTAGTCTTGGCATAGTCTCATGGCATAGTGGAAGTTAAGGAATGAGCAAAAACAATTGTGCAAGCCTCCTTCAAGCCTCTGTGTCAATATCCTGTTGGGCCAGAAGAAGCCACATTAATAGGCCAAAAGTCAGAATAGGAGGGCACTGCAAAATTCTGTAGAAAGGACATGGATATAGAGAGGAGTAAAGAGTAGGGGCTACCTGGGCATCCAGTCCACTGCATTAAAAATCTCAAGAAATCAATCATGAAGAACACTGTCCAGGGTTCAGGATTCATATCATAAGGCTCAGCACTGTTCATTTTGTTAACTCAAGTGAATTATTTAATCATTCTAAAGCCTAATTTCCTTATTGGCCTTTCTCAAGCTTTAAGAGTGGCTGATTTTATAAAATCAAGCTTTCAATGAATTTCATGCAATATACGGTCTATAGGAGAAACTTTACAGGAAAGGTGTCCATTATACTATCCTTTAGTGAGTCAACATGGATAGTCTGAATGGCCATAATTGATGAGATAATATTGACTCTAACAATCTTCACATATTCTCTAATCTTATTCAAATTGATAAACTTCCAGTTTGGACTTGGGTATGAATTAATTAAGTGCTGGAAGTTTAATTTCCAATTGAAGTCTTCACTTTTTGTTCCCATCTGATGATTCTTTTGAAGCATACAGTGTGTCAGTATAATGTCAAATGCTGTGACATCTCTTACATGTGAGATGAGTTATAGGGACCATTGATGCGGTGCTTTAATAATTCATTGTTATGATGAATTATTACTCTGAAATTGACTAGAGGAGCTTTGTCAAATTTGCATAATGCTGATAAAAAATGTCGGTTAATTTATAGTAGATGTTATGATTTGTTTTATATAAAGAGTACGATGATACATAAATGAAGTCTGCTTTTGATCATATAATATGAAATTATGTAATATATAATGAAGTGCTGGATTAGTTAACTATAAGAATAAAAACTAAATAAAAATGTTCTAAATGAAAAATATTTTATAAGCGTCACAAGAAGAAAGTGATATACACAAATGGTCTTTGAAGATGGTTTTCTATGCCTAAAATTATTTCTTATTCTAGTTACTTAGATTGCTTCAAAAATTGTACACCTCGATTTCCAAAATATATTGATGAACATATAATTTGTAACTTGCTTTGACATGTCAAATGTTCTGTTTCAGACATACAGAAATGAATTGCCATGTGATAAATATTTCATATTTCTGCGAAGCATTTATTTTCGACTGATAATTTACTTGTGAAATCAGTCACTCTGACCTGTGTCATTTCAGCGTCATCACGTAGACATAACCAAGAAACTTCACCCAAATCAAGCTGGCCTGGATTCGAAAGTACCGGTTGGTAGTCAGAATGATTTGGTGGATGAAGAGAAAGAGAGGAGCAACCGTGGGGCCACGGCAGTAGCAGGTACTGATGTGACTGTAGGTCAGTTAAACCACGGTAGTTTGACTGTCCACATGACAAAGGTGCAATGGACAGATTCTTACTGTTATTTTGTTTGGAATATATGACTCAGCCAAAGTGATCACCCTGCTCTGCAGATCATGTTGGAAGTAAGTTTTATGTGAAGCATGATGTTGAACACTCACAATAATAATAGTCATGTTTATTGTTTTCCATTATTAGATTTTTCACCTCATATATGGTTTTCATGGCCGATTGCTTGTACTTTTTTGATAATAATATTTTGATATTTTTCCAAGAACAATGAAAAAGAAGAATTACTGTCTTGAAAAGAGGTTAAAATAATTGAGATATTTTAAAATTAAAGAAGTGTCAGATAAGTCATTGAATGCAAGCTTGAATTATGATGGTTCAGTTTATAGAGATGGTGATCTGAAATTTTTCATCTCCACTGAGTGCAAAACAAAAGCAAATGGACTTGTGGAGGAGTTGATAGCATTCAATTAAGCTACTCATACTAACTTCCATATGGCGGAAATTTGGGATGAGCTAGCAAGGGAAATAAGAAGTTTGTTTCTTGCCAATATTTTAGACACACCAAACCCCCTCAATTTCTATTACACTTTATCTTTGAAACTTCACATGTATTTCATATGAAAATTGAAACTGTAATTATTCTTAAGCATACGGTTTCCTCCTTTCTCATCCTTATTTGGTTTTGTAGCTAGCACACTTTCTTCTCCAAGGACATGTAAAAGTCAAAATACTAGATATAAAGTCTCTGAAGTGTTTCTGCTCCAAACGCTGTCTGCACGATCTGGGTTCTTTCATGTAGTTAGCTTACTGGCTTCTGACACTCCTATAAAAACGTCCCAGAGAGCTTTTCTTATTACCTTTTCATTGACTCTCTCCTAGTGAGAAAAATGAAATTTTGTAAAGGGCTTTGAAAACCATGCATATTGCAATTCCTCCATATTTCTAATACTAATCAAGTGTGACTATAAAAGAAACAACCACTGCAGTGAAAATTGCTGCAGCGCATTGAGTCTCAAGCCATTATTAATTCATTGGAACCTGTTTTTTTTTTTTTTTTCTTTAAGATTGTGGATTTTAAAAAGTACCAGATAACACAATTCCTGAGATCAAAGTTTTTGTTTCAATCAGAGGGAAACGTTATCTAATCTTCTCTTGTATGTGAGTCTTTCTGGGATGGTACAGCAGTAGTCCCAGCTTTGTGCCCTGAGTGAGTAGTACAGCGTATGTTACAGACCAGAGCAGCACCAGCTTTGAACATATTACTTGTAAGTGATGATTTTAGGGACAAAAATGACCTGGAATTAAAGCAGTGGTTCTAGGCAAGTGAGACTCCCTAACTTCATTCAAGAGAGTAAAATGGAATCTCCTTTCCTAGATAAATTTGATTTTAACATCCATTTATTTAGAAATTACCCAGTATGAACATCTTGGCAATATTTTTATTTGCTTTCCCATTTGTAATTGCAATAATTACAGTCTTTCTTCCTTATGGATTATAATTGTGTGATAATTCTATATATAAAAATACAAAAGTAGAGTAGAGCAAAAATATAATTTTTTAAACTTTATTTTTATCTTATATCATATAGTATATGTTCTTCATTTCCAAAAAAACAGACTCATTGGAGCCATACTTAACATTTACCATACTTCACATGGATAGCTTATGGAATATGTAGTAGCCTTCTTTGAGTTCAGGATGGGTAGATTAGGCCTTTTCTGAGCTTTCTCCTCTTTCTAATGCTTAGACATAAGTCAGTCATTTCCTAAATTATCTTTGATGAGAGTAACAGTTGCAGAGACTTTGTAGCATATCACAGACTTAAAAAAAAAACCCCTAATTAAGATAGGGGTGCTGCTTTGCTTTTCTAGTGTTGCTCTTTTGGGATACCCAGACCTAATTCTTTCAGTTAAATGGGGTGGAACCTTTTCAAATATGTATCTAATAATTGTACTAAGGAAATTATTTATCTTGGTATTCAATGTCAACAACTAAAACTTTGCTGTGAATGACTAAACACGAATTATGTAATAAGACTCTATTTCAGCTAAGAGTACAGTAAATCCTCACTTAGGAACAGTGCTGCCAGCCACTGACGTCTTCACTAAGAAATTGATGAAAACATTTCACCAGATTCTAGATGACCTTGTTCTGTGGGTCCTTGATTCACTCTGGTTGCTTAGTAATGCCCATGACTTATTTTAAGAACATTGTTATTAATTCTACATGTTGTTTTATCCATAAATTACTAAAATATGTTATCTGAAAGTAGGATGATTAAGTGATAGAATGATAAAGCACAGACCTTTAGAGGCTGAACTGAGATTTCTGAGTTTACATTTTGGTTTCCCCATTAGGTAGCTATGTACCATGAGCAATTCGTTATTTAAGACTATTCCTTTATTTGTAAAATTGAGTTACTAGTAGTGCTATACCATGGGCTTTTTTTTTTTTTTTTGAAGATTATATTAGATCAAATAGGTAAAAGTATAGTACATAGTAAACTACAATGAAGTCAAGCTATAATAATTAACTACTGAATCTTTATGAATTGATTGCTAAGGAAAACTTTGTTTTCCTATGATATGCTCTGTAAATTGCTGGCTGTGGCCACTTGATGTTATGGATCTTTTAGTCTCTGAGTTTCTGTCTGCATTTTTTGCCTTTGAGGACAGTATGCTCTTGGAGATGTTATGGCCTTTGTAATGCTATGAACATTGGAGGGAATGAGAAACCCTCTTTGATAATGTCACTGATTCCTCACAGTAAAAGAAACACTCCAATTGTGTAGAGACACGGATGCCCTGATTCTCCCTAATGGACTCTTTCCCCATCTTATCTCAGCAACAATAGCCAAGGAGGAGCACAGGGCTTCAATGTTTATTCAGCTTAAGGTCTATTTTTAGTAATAACACGTGTTAAGTGGAAATGTTTTCATTGTACTATTTGCTGCATCCAGTTCCCTGGGCTGATTTACATGTGGAAAGTTGGTTGGGAAGTGCTCTCAGGAACAGCACTTGAGGCAGAGTCCCAGAAGCAGATCTGGGCAGAGGGAAAAATTGAATCATGATACAGTCACAACAAAGACCTCAACTGATCCCATAGGGAGCTCTGGAGTTGGCATGATTCTTCAGGGTTGTCCTGAATTAGCGGGTGGGAAACAGACTTTTATACCCCCTGCATCATACAATCATTGGATGCAGCTGTCCCTGAGGAGAGTCTGTGGTTATGGGCAATGTGGCTTTTTTCAGCCAAGGGCACAGCCATTTGGTACAAGAGGATGATTATTCAGTTCTGAGGAGGATCTGATTATTATGTGGGTCACTCATTAATTGCTGCCATTGCTTCCGGTTATCTTCCCGGCTAAACAGGGGGCCATTTTCCTTTTTCCTCCTTATGTCTCTCTAGAAACTCAAATCATTGCCAGGAAGAATGACCTTTTAAATATGCTTATTTGTTTTTGCCCTACAGAAACATAAATGTTTTCTAATAAGCAAATGTTACACTCTCCTGATCCTTATTTTCTAATGCGATTTTCTTCCTTTTGTAACTTCGACTGTGGTCTTTGAATTTTCCCTACAACTTTAGACTAAATCTGTGCTACTGTTTGTCCTTCATAAATTAGACCAGTCAGGTAGTAAGACAAACCCTGGGCTAGGAAATGAAACCCAGGCACTCCCAGTTTGAGTCCCAGTTCTACCACAACCTGGATGCATAGCCTTTCAGAAGCCATTGCATTTCTCTGAGCTTGACTTTCTCCATCAAAATAGTGGGTATACCAGATAATCTGTAGGCCCTATCAGTTCTGAAAGCCTGTGATCCTATGGCTTACTCTGAGTTAGAGCATTGAAATTGTTGGACTCAAATGGTCTTATCTCTAAGTGAGACTCACATACAGGTAATTCACCACATCTAAGATCCTACTTAATTTGGGAATTTAAACAGGTCAGAAAAAAACAAACTCCCTGGGAAAGCTCTCCACTTAGGCCAAGGTCGAAGCTACAGAATAAAGAATGATTCTATAGCTTTAGTTTAACCTAAATGCTTAACATAAACTTCAGATCCTATTTGTATCATGGAAAATAAAACATAAGTAGTTTCCTATCAGGACTATTTTGAGGATTAGACAAGTTGGGGGTTCTATATTAAAGACCTTAATTGAAAGACTGATTATATGGGATCAAGAGGTATGTAGTTTAGATCATAAAACATATTGTTGTCTCTTAATTTTAAAGAAGAAACACCTCAATAATTCAGTTTTATTCTAAGTAGTGTTTTAAGTGCAAAAATTATTTTTATTCCAAAGTCTAGAAAATCTGTTATTTAAAATATTGTATGATTTTCAACCAATGATTTAAAAATCTGTCCCTTCATCTTTATATTTAACATCAATGCAGATTTTTAATAATATAAACAAAATAATGATATTAGTAGAATTTATTTTACATTTCTAGATAAGGCTATTTTAGTTTGGAAATACTGACACCCTAAAGAAAAATGTTATAAGATTGCTCTTCATTTTATAGCAACCTATCTCCCTCTTCTCAGACGATTTAAATGTTTAAGAATGTGCTGCAAGGACAACCCATAGCCATTTCATTCTTTGGACAATTCTGAAATATCATTTCCTATTAGGAAGTTGTGTGAGCACTGACAACCTCACCCCTCTTCTTCCCTAGAGATTAATTTATTTCCTGCAGTGCTTGCTTTTCATGGAAATCTTACTCGTAAACCTTCACCAATGGGAGATCTCATCAGCAGAATGCTAATTATAAAACAAAACCGTGTACCATATTGAGAGGGAAAAACAGTTCTCTAGGCAAAGCAATCTTTTTGTTTTCTTTTTACTCTGCTCTGTGCTCCATCTATGGTTGAACAGAAATATTAACCCCTGGGAAATTATTCCACGAGGTGCTGGGGGATGGTAGAAAGTGCAAGTTTTGCAATGAGACAGACCCAAGACTAAGCTCTAATTCAAAGGATGTCACATTTGTTTGTGATTTTGTTTTCTTATCTTTAAAATTAGAATAAAAATACTTATCTTACACGGGATTTCTTGTGTTTTAAAATGTCGCTTAATGTGTATGCTAAAAATATATATTCTTGGGATCTATTCTCTAGAGCAGAGTTGGAAAAGCATCATGGCCTATGGGTAAAATATTAATAGGTCCCATTGCCTGATTTTTATGGCTGGGGAGCCAGGAATGTTTAATGTTTCATTTTCTTTTTTTTTTTTTTTTTTTGAGACGGAGCCTCGCTTTGCCACCCAGGCTGGAGTACAGTGGCCGGATCTCAGCTCACTGCAAGCTCCACCTCCTGGGTTTACGCCATTCTCCTGCCTCAGCTTCCGGAGTAGCTGGGACTACAGACGCTCGCCACCTCGCCTGGCTAGATTTTTGTATTTTTAGTAGAGACGGGGTTTCACTGTGTTAGCCAGGATGGTCTCGATCTCCTGACCTCGTGATCTGCCCGCCTCGGCCTCCCAAAGTGCTGGGATTACAGACTTGAGCCACCGCGCCCAGCCTAATTTTTCATTTTCAAATGTTAAAGAATATTTAAAAATAATATTTTTGACATGTAAAAATTTTATAAAATTCAAATTTTAATGTCTATGAATAAAGTTTTATTGGAACACATCTACATTTATTTAAACATTGTCTATGACTGCTTTAGTGCTCTATCGGCATGGTCAAGTAATGGTAACAGATATTTACTGTCTAGCCCTTTAGAGAAAAAGTATAATTCAGGTATACCACGGGGATGAATTTCAATGTATCTCAGGTGAGTCTGCTGTAGGGGTTCTATGGATCACATTTTGAAAAATAATGCACTAGAAGAATTGTGAACAACCTTCACTTCTTCTCACTTATCACACCCACTCTACCAGAAAGTCTGGTTGGCTTTTTCTTCAAACAACATCTAGAATATGCTCATTTTTGTTTTCCATGGCTAATGCTACCAACCAAGTCTAAACTATCTGCTGCTATCAACCACTGTCTCTCATCCGGATTCTTGCACTTGTTTTCTAACTAGTCTATTTGCTCCTGCACGTGGCCCATAGTGTCCATTCCCAACACAACAGCCAAAGTATAATAATCTTAAGTCAGATTGTGTAACTCCTCCCTCAATATCTTCCAGTGCCCTCTCTACTTCTCCTTTCTCACTACTCTGGATATGTTGGCCTCATAGCTGCTTCTCAAAAACCCTAGGAGAGCTCCATCCTCCGGGCTGTCACAGACTATTTTATCTAAATGGCATAATCTTTCCCCAGAGATCCATGTGGCTTTCAGATTCACTTCCTTTTGGTCTTTATTCAACGGTTACCTTCTTGGTGATCACGTTATTTTAAAACTATAACCCTCCTGTCTGCACTATCTGCCTCCTTTATGCTCTCTAACATGTTTTGCAGTGTCCTTTTTATTTTGGTTATTGGTCACCTACTCCACATAAGGTCACTACGAAGGCAGGGGTTTTTATCAGTTTTCTCTATCCTCAGGTTATAGGAAAGTGTCTGGCTCATAAGAGGTTCACAGTAAGTATTTCTTGAATACAGAAATGAACCCCAGACTCCTACCTTGTGCTTGACAGATTATGTGTGGATTCTTTTTCTGTATTCAAAAACAGTTGCCAGGAGTACAAATAGAAGACTTACCTCTGAAACATGATGCAATACTCAATCACTTCAAATGAGAGGGGAAATAAAGCAGCTATTAACTTGTATTATTTGTTTGTTCAGTCTCAGCCCACAATTTGATTACAAAAGATACTAAGGAAAGGGAAGTTAATTGTGGGTAGAAATATGAAAACATGAATGAAAATCCAGTTGAAACTGTTCAGAAGAGACTCCAAGATCAAGTTGCATCCTAAAAGAGAAAGATGGTTCATGGCAGGTTTGAGTGTTCACCATCACATTGAGCAATTTCAGGGTACAGCACTCAAAAGAAAAGTGAAAAGGGAATAGCTTTCTTTCAAACTAATACTTTAGGAAACATCAGGTTTATAAGATAATGTAAATTACTTTTAAACATACTTCAGCTTGATTCTTCCAAAATATGAGGAAATTGAAATTTTCTTTCACTTTAACCTTCTTATTCCAATAATTACCCATGTAATTTTATGCTTTTAACTTTATTTTGCTTATAACCTTTATATGCCTCACCCAGCGCAATCTCGGCTCACCGCAAGCTCCACCTGCCGGGTTCACTCCATTCTCCTGCCTCAGCCTCCTGAGTAGTTGGGATCAAAGGTGCATGCCACCACACCCAGCTAATTTTTGTATTTTTAGTAGAGACAGGGTTTCACAGTGTTAGCCAGGATGGTCTCGATCTCCTGACCTCGTGATCCGCCCGCCTCGGCCTCCCAAAGTGCTGGGATTACAAGCGTGAGCCACCGCGCCCAGCTGATTCAGTTATTATAATGAAAACGTATTCACTGATAAGGAAATGGAATTCAGAGAGTCCTCAAGACACACAACCAGTTAAGTTGTAGACTCAGGAATCAGACCTAGGTCTTCAGATTCCAATTCTCTGTACTACAATTCATTTACTTCATTTTCCTTCATCCCATCCCCCTGCTCCCTAAGAAAAGCAACACTGCAAGGAAGAAATATTGCTGTTATTCCTTTTTATAGATAAAGTCACAAAGATAGTAAATGATAGAAGTGGGAATTAAATCTGGGCATATTGCCTAAAAATCTTGTGTTCTTATATCTAAAATGTATATTCTGCAGTGTGTGGTTTTATTACTGTTTGTCATATAAGAAAGATCTAAAAATTTAAAGGCAGCCATTGAGGACAGTGGATCATGAGGAGAGGGAAGGAAATCTAGGAGAGCATGCAGTCCAGGTTCCCTTCTGCATCAACCCACTGACCACTCCAGCTCCCAGTCCCAGTTAGTACTGATGGGAATGTTGACAGAGGAAAGTAAATTCAGACCATTAGGAGAATTAACATGGTATGTGGAGAAATTCCTCTTCCTTCTCCTTTGACATTACGTTTCTTCTTTCTCAATTAGTCTGTGACCTCCTCAGGAGCCACGAAACTGCATATTTTGTTTCTGTGTTTCACACACATCATGAAAATCACTAAGAGTTGGTGAGATCATTTTAGTCTTTTTACATTTATTGGCATATTCTATCTTTGCAACTATTCCATTCAATGGGCATTATTATCCCCCTTCTCCTTCTCCTTAAGAAAATGAGAAAATGAGACATATAAAGGTTTGGTAAATTACTTTAGGTTATATAGCTAGTGTGACAGAAAAATAATTCAAAGAAGAAAAGAAGAGAGGAAGCAGGAAGAAAGAAAGAAGAGAGGGAAAGTGGGAGAGGGGAAGAAGGGAAGGAAAACAAATGAAAGGAAAGGAAGGAAGGAAGGAAGGAAGGAAGGAAGGAAGGAAGGAAGGAAGGAAAGGAAGGAAGGAAGGAAGGAAGGAGAAAAAGAGGGAGGGAGGGAGGGAGGCAGGGAGGGAGGAAATTATAGGTTATTGAGTGCTCAGAAGGAAGACCAACAAAGACCAGAGACTTTCTCTACAGGTCCGGGCAACTAGCACTTAACTAACCTCTAGTACAATAGAGGCAGGGGAGGGTCACAGAGATTTCTGGTTTTCTCTTCCTCTTGACCACTTGTTGTAGTGCTTACTTTTAGGTCTTCCTTTAATCACCCATCCATCATTCTCCATAAAGCCATAGTAAAAAGGAATAAAGTGTCTTACCGGAAGACAGGTACAATTCCTATTCATAGCGTAGCTTGCTTTATTTGAGAGTCTGACATGATTTTGTGTTAATGCCAGGTCTGTGTGTATGTTAACTAGGAACTTTGGATAGTACAACTTATGCTGGAAGCCTGTTGATTTTTCTTCAGTCTAACAATTATTAGGCACCCTTTTCCTCCTCTGTAGTTCTTAGAACTCCACTATACTTGCATTCTATTCTGTAGGCGTAGTGCCACAGCCAAAGACTGTTGAATCTGGAAACAGACGTTTTTAGACATAATCAGCTTCATCTTCTTACTAGCTGTGTGATTGCTGGGGAGGTCTCAACTTCACTGAGGTCTCAGTTTTCTACCTTACATTACCCATATGATAGAGCTGTTATAAGGATGAACTGAAAGGCAAAGAAAAGCATTTTGTCCATGGAAAAACACTTTATACCTCTAAGCTATTATCTCCTACCTCATACAAGTATCTACCTTGTTTCTGAAGAGTGAAGAGCTTACTTTTTCTGTTTGTTTGTGTTTTTATTTTGTTGGCTCTTTCTGCTTTGCTTCCAACCATTTCTCAAAAACCGTACATGCATGTGAGTGTCAACAGTATTTGAAAGCAGGCAGTTTCCTTTCTGGTTATTTTCAATATATTTTTCTGATAAACGCTTCTTATTTTTTTATTTATAGAAACATTCAAGAATGAAAAACATCAAAAATAACAAGATGTGACAGAAGCCACTTAGGCAACAAACATAAATGTTGGAGGGAAAAAAGAAGCTAGCCTTCTAGCTGAAAAACAAATATTCCCCAATGGACTCCAGAAGAAACTTGACTCATCGCTGCAAAGGAGAGAACAACCTTAAAACTTTTAACAGATAAAACTTAGAGAAACCTAAGATATAAAATTCGTATAGTCTATTCTGTTGTGTCTAAATCTGTATGTATTGTTCTGTTGTTCTTTAGGACATATCAGGTTCTTATTTCTACTACCAACAACTAAGTAATTGAGAAATAATTTTGTATTTCAGTTTCTGAGTAAAACCAGTCTGAAATAGGATAAAAGCTCACCAAATATTTTCTTTTTTTCCCAGAATTCGTTTTGCCATTTTTTTAGTGCTATCATCATTCCTAACAAGACTAACTTACAGAAAAATAATTATATGTGAGTGATTTAAAATGTCCAGGTTTCTTATCCAAATCCCTTGGAACTGGGATCCCTACCTATCAAGGGTGGAAGAGAGTTTGACTTCACATTCAGTGTATTTACAAAATACACTTTGTAATAAATATGTTTGAATTCCAACAGCCAAAGACATTGAGAGTCATAGGAGTTTTCCATAACCTCTTCTACGACTCAACAACAAGTTCATGACTGAAATTTCACCGGATTTCTGAGAAGATGCCTTAGTATTTTATGTACTGTACACCACACAATTCTTTAGATGAATGTTTCTTAGGATTGTAGGAAAAGTATCTAGTTAATCATAATATTTGATGTAAAGAAGAAGGCAATAAAATTGTAATGAGATATAATAAATTTGGCTGACAATAAACCAAAGTGATTCTTAATTAGTGTACATTAGAATGATGCTCTTATAGTTGCATCATCTATAAAAATTATTTTAAGAGCTCTCACATTTTGATAATTTATCTTATTATGTATTAGGTATACAGGAGCAATATTATTTTTCCTCTAACAAAATGAAGAGACAGGCTATCTGGTTAATGTTACACAGGAATTTAATAGTAATGCTTGAACTTCATCCATAGATCATACTCTGTACAAAATCTGTTAGCTAACATCTTATCTCATAATTATTTTATGTTACTTGGAGAAATTTGTTGATTTTGTACCAAAGTGTTTCTGAAGACAATAAATTGTGAGTCAGCTTTTGAACAAAAAAAAATTAGAGTTTTTTTCAATGTTTATATTCTGATTAAGCTCACTTTACCTTACTTTTTTTCTAAGTGACAATTAATCCTGATTTCTAATGTCCTAAATATTGCTTAGTGATTTGATTGTGGTAACATCATTTCTTATCTACAATGTCTAAACTTTTATGGGATAGTTTTACTTTTATTTATTTTGCCTGTTTGTGCAGATTAGAGCAGAAACTTTTCTAAGCCCCACATTTGGTTATTGAAGGCCACAGCGAATCTTAACCTAACAACCTTGGCAAACTGCAAAACAGGTAATTTTAGACTCATATAATTTGTTATTTTTCGAGTAATACTGAATAATTAATATTTTCATTTGGAATATGAGAACGATTAAATTTGTACTTTTAGTAAGTACCATTCTTTGATTAGAAAATTAAGAGAATGCATATCTTCCTTTGGTCGTAAATTATCAAGGGCTTTCTAATGGAAATCATGTATAACATTTCTAAATATAAGCCCTTTCACATACTGCGTTTCCAGTTGTCTTGATATTGAAAAGTATAATAAACTTCATGCTCACTTATTAGAGATTTGGGAAGGTTGAAAATAAATTTCCTAATTTTTATTTGTATGTGTTCTCTTCTATGTTTAACTCTAGAATAACTATCTTCCTGTAACGATTAGGTTAAAATAGTCTTTAACTAGAATTGAAATAAATTGTTAACTAAGGAGGGGATTGCTTGTGCTAAAAAAAAAAAAAAAAAGCCAGGAGGAGAGAGATTTCCTTCCTTCCCTCTCCATCCCCTATGGACTTACAGAGCTGAGCTCAATCATAATGACCAAATTTCACAACATGGTCAAGTTGCATAGACAGAGGCCAAGACTACGAATTGTTAATACTGGCTTCTTCCTAATTGAATCAGCCAAGCAGTTTTGGAAAAGGCTGTCAGAAAGGAGTGAGAAATGGAAAGAGGAAAATGTGATTGTTGAGATAGGCTAGCTCAACTCTTATAGCCGGGATTTTAATAAAAAAACTGTTTGTTTTAAGATCAGAGTCAACATGTAATGAGACTTTTGGGTGTTTATCCAATGGTTCTTGGTTCACGTTGCTTCTAAAAGGAAAATAATGTGTAAAACACGGGGGTAAGTCAGAATTAGGATCTAATTATAACCCCAGGAGGCTGGAATACTAAAAATGAAATCCAATAGAATAAAAGTATTCTTTTGATTTTACCATGAAAATATTTCCACAATTGTAAAACTTCTGACTGCTTCTACTTCTACTGCTGTGGTCCAAACTTCAGTCATCTCTGTTGGATTATTGCAGAAATCCTGTAACAAGTCTTCCCGTTCCTGCCCTTCCTACCTATCTATCTATTCTGATTGTGAGAACCAGAATGATCTCATTAAAATATGTGCTATTATTACACACCACAGTCATGTCCTATCTCATTCAGACTAAAAGCCAAAATTCCTAAAATGATCCCGAAAGGGGTACCCAATCTATTCCCATTCCCTCTCTGGACTCTTCCTATTCATTTTGCTCAAGTCATACTGATCTTCCCATTTGATGTGGTTTGGCTGTGTCCCCATCTAAATCTCATCTTGAATTGTAGTTCCCATAATCCCCACATGTCGTGGGAGGGACCTGGTGGAAGGTAATTGAGTCATGGGGCAGTTTCCCCCATGCTGTTCTCCTGATAGTGAGTGAATTCTCATGAGATCTGATGGCTTTTATAAAGGCTTTTTCCACTTTTGCTTGGCACTTCTTACTGCCACCATGTGAAGAAGGATGTGTTTGCTTCCCCTTCTGCCATGATTATAAATTTCCTGAGGTCTCCCCAGCCATGCTGAACTGTGAGTCAATTAAACCTATTTCCTTTATAAATGATCCAGTCTTGGGTATGTCTTTATTAGCAGTGTGAGAATGGACTAATACACCATTATTTATCAACCGTGCCAGGGCTAGTCCTACCCTGAGGCCTTTGCATTTGCTGTTCTCCCTGCCTGGAACACAGTTTGCTCTCCTCTCCACAGAGGTCACTCCCTTACTTGCTTCAGGCTTTATCCACATATTACCTTCTCAGTGTGGCCTGCTCTGGCCACCCTATCTCAAACTGCAGCCTCAACTCTTATTAGTCTTTCTATCTCCTTCCCTGCCTTAATTTTCTCCATAATAGTTTATTCTAGCTAACAAGTTATGTCTGTTACATATCTTGTTTCTTTTCTGTCTCCTTTACACTAGACTATAAACCCCCTGAAGGCAAGATTTCTTATTGGTTTCTACACTACACCCAGGCACTTAGAATAGTATCTGGCATATATCTGGCACTCAGTATATGTTTGCTGAATGAACTGATTAAAGTTAGGAATGTGAGAACTCAGACCAGACTGCCCAGGTCTGAATACTGATTCCCTGTTTACTGGGTTGCCTTGGGTAGGTGTGTGAGCCTCCTTCTGCTTCAGATTCCTACATATATATAAAATAGAACTAAAATAGAATCTACATTGTAGAGTTGTTGTGATACTTTGATGAATGAATATATGTAAAGTGCTTAGAGCTTTGTCTGGCAAAAAGTCAGTCCTCAATACATGTATCTGTTATTATTTTATAATATATATATATGTTCTAAATTATATATAAAATGTTAGATCAAGGATTTTTAGTTTTGGAGTTTTGCATATTTTCTTCTTTGAGTTTTCTTTCTTTCCCACTTCCACTCTTATGTGCCATGACATATACTCATCTAGTCCTTATTATCTTAGCTCAGGTTCCCTAGAAGCACAGGTTAAGGGGGAAGATACTCGTTCAGTGGTTTATTGGAGTGTTTTTAGGAGAAATCTGTATGGAAGTGGACAAAGCATAACCAGGACAGGAGAATGATCCAGATAAATATATGGTTTCATAAGAACTCCAACCTAATCTTTCCAGCCTGATCCTAAGGGTACCCCAGAGCACGGATTTTACTACTGTGCTGATCCCTCAGCTGAACCTTCAAAAATGTGTTCCAAATCCAAGAGGCCAGCAGGTTCCAAATTCTGTACCATACGACAGGACAAATGAGTCCAATAGGTATATCCCACTGTCGCGTCTCCCTTGTGACAAATTGTGTCACTTGATCTGAGATGATATTACACAGGGTATCATGTTGGGAGAACAGAAATCCTGTGACCCCTCTGTGGCAGTGCTGGCTGAGGCACTGTGGAAAGGAAAAGTAAACTGATACCTGGAGTATGTTTCGATTTCAGTTATGAGAAAGCATAGATTCTTCTTGGGTGAAGGAGTCAATGTAATAAAATTCTTACCAACTGACTAGGTTGTCTCTTCAAAGGATGGTAACTTATCAGGGAGAGGGACAAACACCATTGGTCTTTGTGGCAGGCAAGTTGGAACTTCAACAATAACAGTAACTAGGTCAGTCTTTGTGAGAAACAGTTCATGCTGTTGGCCCAGGACTTACAGTAATATGTGCCATCATGGTTACTCCGCTCATGAGTCCATTGTGCAAGTACCGGGGTGACTAAGGACAGAGGCTAGTTGATATCTACTGACTGAGTCAACCTATCTAATTGATTTTATAGTACAGATGCTCTCTGTTGAACACTAATTTGCTATACAAAATTTTCACACCTTTTCCCAATTTTCATAGTCATCCTCTTCTTCAGATATTTTTATCCATCATATTCAGCTCTATCTGTATCCAAGTATTGAACTAATCAGCTAAGCCATTTGCTATTAAAGCCACTTCCCAAAGAGTTTATGTTTATCCTGATTGCAGGCCATTTTCTGTTGACACACAACGTGGACAACCAGATGCATGCAACTCTGTCCATTGGGAGGATTTCACTTCACCATTGTCTTTCAGACCCACTCCTAAGTAGGGCTCTAGTGCAACAGTAATCCATTTGGGCCTCTGCTAATACACCAAGTTGACCCATCCATGAACGGATCCACTTCATTTTATTAGTTGTTTACAGAGAACCGCACCCTGAGCTCTGGAAGTGTAAGCTGAATAAAAAGTGCAGGTACAACAATGTGGGTGAGTGATTTGAGGGTCTCATCAGTCACTCATTGGCACGTCTCATTTGTATCATCTGGACCTGCTCCACCCTAGTCCTGTATGTGCTGCTTCTGCCTTGCAAAGTGCTGCTGCTGGGTTCACTTAATCTTATGAATTCCTGTGTCTGATAGCAACCAGCCCAAGAGGGCAGTTTCAGTCATATGCGTATACAATGTTCTATTGTCATATATCAGTCTCCTACTTGGTAAAGTAGCATGGTGACAGCTGCTTTTCAAATGTGGTATAGGTCTGTGATAAAATGTCATGGCTATGTTCCAAGGATTGCACAGTAATTCGCCTATTAGAGCTTGCCAGCGATTTTATACACTATATCTATTAGATACTCATCAGCTATATATCTAGATACCCACAGTACCACAGATCGTTCACGTAATATGGCAGAGATGCAAGTCTGTTGTAACTACAGACTTGACCTGCTGTATCACCCCTCCTTCCTCTGGGCCACACACAAAACTGTCAGTCATTTGCATCCTGTCATACATGATTCAGAGCAGCATACTCAAGCGTGGTATGTGCTGCCTATCCAACCCCAAAAGTGTTACTAAATGCTTTCTTAGTGGAAAGAGGTGTAAAGGACATGCTATGATCAAAATGTCGGTGTCTTCCAAAATTCATATGTTGGAAACCAATACCCAATGTGATGATATTAAAAGATGTGCCTTTTCAGAAGTAATTATGTCATGATGGCTCTACTCTCAGGAATGGGATTGGTTCTCTTACGAAAGAAGCTGAAGGGAGTGTCCTTACTCCCCTCTGCCATGTAAGGATGCAGCAAGAGGTGCCATCTTTGAAACAAAGCAAGCCCTCACCAGACCTCAAATCTTCTGGTACCTTGATCTTAGACTTCTTAGCCCACAGAATGGTGAGCAATAAATTTCTATTCTTTATAAATTACCCAGTCTATGGTATTTTGTTATAGCAGCCCAGAACAAATAAAGATAGTGCCAGAACCTGTTCTTTGTCTGAGGAGATATCCTAGCTTCCTTAGCTCATCGGAATCCTAAAATTTTTATCCATATGGCAGCATCTTTAATTTTTGCAAGGTTTAGTTTATTCTGCTATTAATGGGCCAAGGTGTTACTAAAGAATGGGAGCTAGATACATACCCTTTTAGGTGAATAGCAAGGTACTTAAGCTATGGGACCTTAGTCCCTGTGGCTTGTGTTTGCTGATGTGACCCTCATTCAACATATTCTTGTCATTTCTTGAGAGCAGTGCAATGGTTGGGGCACATAGGAAGCTGCAGCTTGGTGTCTGAACCCTCCAGGATTTTCTTGCCCCACATAGTACTTGCTATCTGCTTCATACCCTTTATTAAAGCTAAGTAAACTTAGTGCTTGGTGTACTTACTGTTTCTTGTATCTTTGACTGACAATATGAAATTAAAACTCATTCTAATGGTCTTGTTTTTGCAAGATTATAAAATAAAAATAAAATACTAGAAATAATAAATATAGTTTGGCTATGCCCCTACCCGAATCTTATCTTGAATTCCCATGTGTTGTGTGAGGGAGATTTGTCCCTACCCAAATCTCATCTTGAATTCCCATGTTTTGTGTGTGTTGAATCATGGGGGCAGGTCTTTCCCGTGCTGTTCTCATGAGAGTGAATAAGTCTCACAAGATCTGATGGTTTTAAAAAGTGAAATTTCCCTGCGCAAACTCTCTTCTCTTCTCTGCCACCGTGTGAGATGTGCCTTTCTCCTTCTGCCATGATTGTGAAGTCTCCCCAGCCTCATGGAACTGTGAATCCAATAAACCACTTTCTTTTGTAAATTGCCCAGTCTTAGGTATGTCTTTATCAGCAGCGTGAAAATGGACAAATACAATGATGATTATGACAGCTAAAAAAAGGAAAAAAAAATGCGGGTTAGGCACAACAGAAGAGAAAGTTGCTGAGATGGTAGACCTTAATTAATTACCCAGAATGCAGCAAGGAAAGACAGGACAGTGGAAAAGAGGTGTTAAAAAACACTGAGAAGAGTTTAAGAAGGCAGAATATTTACTTAATTAGAGTGAGAGCACAAGAAATTCAGAGAGTAATGCAGGGCAGTAGTGAAATAATATTCAAAGATATGATGTCTGAGAACTTTCCAGGAATAATAAATAATACAAAACTTCAGATTTAGGAAATACAGCAGCGTATTTCAAGAAGAATAAAGAAGTAATTTCCTTACAACTCATAGTGAAATTTCAGAAGGAGGATATAAAATAGAACTGGGACATCAATTGAACAAACAGTTGACTTCCAAGCCTAGTACAACAGCTGGAACAGCTGGAAGATGGGATGCCAAGGGAAAAAGCTCTCCAGTGAGAACTGTTAATCCAGTTAAAATATTTTCAAAAACAAGAGTAAACTATTTCTTACAGATAAACAAAAACAGGGGGCTTACAGTCAATTGAATTCTTGGTAAAAGGATATCTAAAGGGTATGCTCTAAGAAAGAAAATAAGTCCAGAAAAAAAAATCTGAGAATCAAGAATGAGTAGGATATTAAAAAATAATTACAGACTGGAAGATATTTGCAATATATATGTCCAATAAAAAAATGGTATCCAGAATGTATAAAAGCCTCCTTCAAATCATTAAGTAAAATGCAGACAAGCTAATTTTAAGAAAGGGTAAAGAACTTAAGCAGGTACTTCATAAAAGAGGATATTCAAAAGGATAATGAACATGAAAATCTGCTCAAAATCACAGCAATCTTTAGGCAAATGCAAATTAAAACTACAAGATATATCATTATAAACCTACCAGATGGCTAAAAGTTTTTTTCAAAAAATGAAAAGAACAAGTTTTGAAGAAACTGCGGAGCAGCCAGAACTCTCACATGTTACTGGTAGGAGTTTAAATTGACAGATCTATTTGGAAAACTGTTTGGCACTGTCTCCTAAAGCTAAACATACAGCTACCCTATGACCCAGAATTCCTATTTGTGTAAATCCAACAAAACTAAATGTAAACTAATTTAGCTACCAATAAGACATGTACAATGATGTTCCTAATGACTTTATTCAAAGTAGTTTCAAACTGGAAACAACCCATGCCCAGGAGTAGTAGAATAGGCAAACACATTGTAGGGTAACCATGCAACGGAAACTGATGTAGCAATGAAAAAAGATAAACTACACAAAAATGCAACAGCATGGATGTTTTTACAAACCAGAATCATCAAAATTAGACACAAAATAGTATTTACTGTATGAATCATCAAAATTAGAAACAAAATAGGATTTACCACAGGAATCATCAAAATTAGACACAAAATAGTTTTCACTGTATGATTCTGTTTATATAAATATTAAGAAAAGGCAACAGTGCTTTATAGTAATAGAAAGAAGTATGATATTTGCATTTGGTTTGGTTATGACTAGCTGGAGGGTCTCTGGAGGGCTGAGAATGTTCCATATATTAATCTGTGTTATGGTTGTATTGAAATATACATAGGTTTAAATTAATGAAGGTTTGCACTGTAGAATTACGCACTTCACTGCCTATGTATAATAAAGCAACAGAATGGTAAGCACAAGTTTCAGAATAGTACTTATCCCTGGGGTAAAGGTTGAGGAGAGATTAGGGATGAGAGCCTAAGGGACTTAAAGTGTATTGACAGTGTTACATTTCTTATTCTGTATGTAGTATACATTTTGTACATATAAATATTTTATATATACAAAAACAAATGGAGGAAAAAATGACATAAGGGAAACATTACTATTTGATCTGGCTGACGAAGAATGCAGGTACTCAGCAAACCTCCCATAAAATACATATTAGAATCCCCTGTGTGCAGTTTATTTCATCAAATGTAATGTTGTTAGGCACACACTTTAGCTCTGCTATCTTTCTAGAATGCATTTTTCCATTGGGATGGTCTCATAAATATTTTCTTATATTTATCTCACATGCTAATAAAAGATAAGAGGTACATTTTCTTCAGCATATTCCTTGAAATGTCCCAAATCATTTTGTTAAAAATAAATGCTTTCTACATTGTATGTCAATTTCTTATCTTCTGTAGTATTCAAAGTAAAATCTGAACTCTTTAGTCCATGTTATCAAAGTGCTTGAAGTACTTAATGCATATGATATTTCTACATTTTTAGACATAACCCTGACATTTAATTTTTTTTTTTTTTTTTTTTTTTTGCTTTTGCGCATTCTGAGGAAACCTCAAGCTGGGCTGAATATCTCCAATTCATGGAAAGATACACGAAGTGTTCTTATTTCTAAGTTAGAGATTAGTAGTGAAATACTAGCAAAAATATTTATTTATAGTGCTCATAGGCTAATTAGACTAAATAGCACACTATTAGAGGAAGCCTACTCTAATGTTTTCCTTCTCCCATTACATGAAAACAATTAACTTTGTCTAAAAAATTCTCATTTAGAATAGGTTTTCATTTTTATTATGATTGAAACTTGAGTCATAAATATGTATGTAAATATTAAATACAAGTTCTTCATCAGAAATGTTATTTGCAAATATTTTTACTTGATCTGTGTTTTATCTTTTCATTTTCTTAAAATAGTCTGTTAAAACACTGTTCTTAATTTTAATGAGGTTTGATTTATAATTTTCTTTTATGGATCATGTTTGTGTGTCATGTTTAAAAAAATATTTGCCTAACACAAGTCATGAAGAGTTTCTACTGTATATTTTTCTAGAATTTTTAGATTTTACATTTACGTATGTGATCTGTTTGAGTTAATATTTATATATGGTATGATGAGGGATGGTTGTAAAGATGCTTTTTTTCTTCTTCTTTCCTGCCTTTATTTCTTCCTTCCTTTTTTCCCCAAAGAGATATTTAAGTTTTCCACCACTATTTGTTAAACAGACTTCTTTTTTCTATTGAATGGCTTTTGCGAGTTGTTTGAAATCTAATTAATCATGTACATTTCAGTCTATTTCTGCTATCTCTGTTCTATCAATCTCTTTTCTAGCCATGTGGACTAATTCTTGCAACTTTTTGGACTTTTTAGACTTAAGAAGAGTGAAGAGAGTAGGGAATATTTAGTGGAAGGACATATCCTGTGAAATTCAGGAGCCACATCATCTAGTAAGTACAATGTACTTTTCCCCCTAGCTTTTAATTATTTACTTTTTTCAAAAATGTTCAATGAAGTGTTTTGAAATATTACATCTGAGATGTCACTTAATTAACATATGGAAGAAGAGTGGCCCACACTTGGTGAGAAGTTATACAAACATAGCAACCACACACAGCCAAAAAAGGTGATTATGACACTACAAAATGTGACCAGTAAAAGATCTGAAGTAGTAGACAGATTTACTATGATGAGAAATAAATTAGATAAATTTGTGGATCACACAGGCACTTTTTAGGACAACCCCTCCTCCCAAAAACTTGGGGAGGGAGACCTTGAAAGATACTAGATTTCCTATTGATCCTGTGAGATGAGAAGTCTAACTCTTTTTATTGGATTATAATAAGGAAGGAATATCCTAGAAATATGAAGAGAGTGGAGATACTAGGTTTGTACCAAACTTTGGCTTTTTTTTTTTTTAAAGTATCATCTGCAAAACTTAAGGCTGTGGAATTTTTAGACTCTAAAATTATCTCCTTAAATTTTAATTAATTCTCAGATAAAAGTGAAAAATTAACAGTATAGCAACTAGTCATAAGACTTTTAAAATTATCTGGTGTGATATTTTAAGCCATATAATTTAGAAACTCACAAAATGAAGAAATAAATTTCCAAATTAATAACTTAGTAGAAAAATTTCTTTCTATTTTCTGGGCCTGGGTAGGGAGTTTTACCCAATAGGAATTTTGTTGTATCTTTTCAGTCAATATGTAGTATGTAGCTTCTGGGAAATATGTCAAACCATACCCACAACAGGAGAATAGGCCCTGTATGATTGTTTCATCTGAGTGAATGTGCTGTTGCTTGTTCATAGTCAATTGAATTAAGGATGGACATTATAACAGGAGGGGAAATCTCCTGTTTTTTTTCATCCAGAAAAAGTAACCTTCCTTATAGACTTGGGTAATAAACTAAAATTTTAATATGGCCTCTGAAACAATGGATATTAAGAAAAGAGGGAATATTCTCCTATTGTCCTTACATTCTTCCTAAAAGACAGCAAACCTGGCCTTGACCTCACAGCTGTATGGACCAACATTCTTATCTTGTCCATAATGTAGTTCAAAGATTACATAAACTAATGTTACAAAAGTCTGGTGAGTCAGGTGGTGTACTCTATTTTCCATATCAATATTAAAAGTTTTAAAAACATAAACATTGTTAAAAAATCACCTGAACATTATTTTTAAAGATTTTGCCTATTCACAGCAGGTTGTCAAAGACTATCATTAAAAATTTCATAAGATCAAGTTATCAATAACAACCATAAATGATACAATTAAGTTGAATGGCTATTTTTAAATTTTCTCAGAAATTTATAATAATCTCGCAAAATCTCTGTCATTACTGATTATGAAAGCCAAATCATTAATTGGCATGTTGTATAGAGCAACATTAATTTAAATTGTAAAAGGTCAGATGATAGCATTCCATCAAACATACATAAGCCCAGGATACTAAACATGGAAGAATCACTTGATTTTGACAAAGTTAGTTTTAAATATACTGTTTCTTGATAACTTATAAAATAAACAAATGGAATATATAGTAGAATGGATATTGATAATTTTTAAGGAGAAATATTAATACAGGGAAGGGGTTCTAGAAGTGGCAGTGCTAATCAGATATGCAGTAAAAGCCTCAAGGAGAAGGAAAATTTCAGTAAAATCTTGAGAAAGTGATCACACTGGTAATATGAACATCTGGTGAGACAGCACCAAGACATTGAGATTAACAAGTGCAAAAGACTTGAGGTCCAAACATACATGACATGTTCAGTATAACAAAGGGGTTCTTGAATTGGAGAATAGCTAGGGAAAGAAGTAAGAAAAGTAAGAAAACCAGAAAATATAGGGTCTTGGAGGTAACATTAACGAATTTAGCTTTTCATTGAATGAGATGGGAGTCACTGGAGGGTTTTGAGAAAGTGAGGATTTCTTATTTTCCTAGAACTGTTATGCCTATTGTTTGAGGGTACAATGTATGTGAGGAAGAGTAGAAGCAGTATTATCAGTAAGTGGGCTAATGCAACAGTCCTCCAGAGATGACAGTTGCTGGAATCCAGGTGGCAAGAATGAGAATCAAATTTTGTATGTATTTTGGAAAGGTAGAGTTATTAGAATTTGTGGAAAGCACGGATATAGTTGTGGGAAATAGAGAGGAGTCAAGGATGACCTGAAGAATTTTGGCCCATTCAAATGGAATTACCATTGACTATAATGAGGAATAGTGCAGAAAGTGCTGATTTGGGAATGATTCTCAGAGGCTCAGTTTTGGACACATTAATTTTTGTACCCCTTTTAGCCCTCACACAATTGCATATATGAGTCGGGAGAGGGTTCCAGGCTGTAGACACTAATTTTAGAGTAGTATACATATACATGTACATGTGTGTGTGTGTTTTCATATATTTTGAGTTGAATTGTGCTTCCCCAAAAATCATATATTGAAGCCTTCACACACAGTGCCTCAGAATGTGACTGTATTTGGGATAGACGTAATTAAGGTAAAAAGGGTCAGATAGGCCCAATCCAATAGATTGGACTCTTTATAAGAAGAGGAAATTTGGACATTAGACGTACACATGCACAGAGCAAAGACTATGTAAAGACAGAGAGAAAGCTATCTACAGTCTATGGAGGGCAGCCTTAAAAATAAAAAATAAAGACCAGAACAAAACAAAACAAATCACAAAACTCTGCTGACACTGTGATCTCAGACTCCTTGCCTCCAGAACTCTGAGAAAATAAATTTCTATTATTTAATCCTCCAGTAAATGGTATTTATTTTTTGTTATGATAGCCCTAGCAATCTAATACAGATTTTGATACTGGGAGTGGGATACCAACTGTAAAAATAACTATAAATGTGGAAGTGGCTTTGGAAATAGGTAATGAATAGAGGCTGGAAGACTGATGAGGCCATGTTAGAAAAAGCTTAGCTTGCTTTGAAAAAACTGTTGGTGAAAATATAGACATTAAAAGTGCTACTGTGAGGCTGGGTGCAGTGGCTCACACCTGTAATCCCAGCACTTTAAGAGGCCGAGGTGGGTGGTTCTCTTGAGGTCAAGAGTTCAAGACCAGCCTGGCCAACAAGACAAAATCCCGTCTCTACTAAAAATACAAAAATTAGCTGGGCATAATGGTGCATGCCTGTAATCCCAACTACTCGGGAGTTTGAGGCAGGAGAATTTGCAGTGGTAGAAGCTGCAGTGAGTCGAGATCACACCCCTGTACCCCAGCCTGGGCAACACAGCAAGACTCTGTCTCAATAAAAGCAAAAAAACAAACAAACAAAACAAAACAAAACAAAAAAAAAAAAAACAAAAGACAAAAAACACACAAAAATTAAAAAGTGCCACTGTGAAACCTTAGATGGAAATGAAAAATATGTTTTGGACACTGGAGCAAAGGCATTACCTATTACAGAGTGGCAAAGAACATGACTGCATTGTGCTCTAGTGTTTTATGGAAGGTACAACATGTAAGTGATTATCAACCCAGGGATTTAGCTGAGGTGATTTCTAAGCAAACTTTTGAAAGTGTGGCCAGGTTTCTTTTTGATGCTTATAGTAAAATACAAGAGAAGAGAGATATATCAAAGGATCATTAAGAATAAAGGAGTCAGAACTTGAGATTTAGAAAATTATCAGTTTATTCATATGGCCAAAAAATGAGAAAACTCGTTCTGAACAGAAGACAAGGGTGTGACTGGTCATTCATTTCATAAAGAAACTATGAATGTGACTCATGGATTGAATCAATGATCTCAGCAGAAGCCAAGTTTACAGATGTGATCATCCAGGAAAGATCTGTGGAGGGCGCTCTTGTCTGATGGCTTGGATCTCTATGAAGCCAACAAGGTTATTTTTGAGAATTTTATATCAGCAGAAAAACTGCCAGCTTGGGGTAAAAGGGACAGTGATGGGAGAGAGTGAAGGAAAGCCATCAGAATTCTGAAATTCCATAGGATGAGCCAGTTGTGGTATCAAGCTGAAAATCTGTGCTATTTTTCAAGAAAAGAGAAAAATGACTCCAAAGGTGGTACTGCCACTATTACTACGGGCTCAGAGTCTCAGGTCTGGGTGGCAGGGAGGTCTCTTCCCCAGTTTCAGAGGGTGGGGCCACCTCCTTTGTTTCAGTAGGCTAGGCTGCCGTTATCCAGGGCCAAGGGAGTGAAACAGCCACCCCAGTGGTCCTGGAGGGCAGCATCACCTCCCCAGTGGGTCCTGAAGACAAAGAATTGAGACAAAAGGGATTATTCTTGAGCCTTAAACTATACTGGCATTTGCCCTGGTAGGTTTTGGACTGGCCTGAGTCCTCTGACCCCTTTCTTCTTTCTGATTTATCCCTTTTGGAAATGGGATGTTTATTGTATGCCAGCCCTACCATTGCATTTAGTAAGTTGATAACTTTTGCAGTTCTATAGTTTCATGCTGGAGAGGAATTTTGCCTGAGGATAATCATAACTTGAGTCTCACTATGCCTGATTTAGATGATCTTTAGATGAACTTTTAGACTTGGATTTGATACTGGAATGGATTAAATATTTTGAGCTATTGGGAAAGAACTCACATATTTTGCATGTGAAGAGGACATGAAAGTTGGAGGGTTTTGTGTTGAATTGTGGCCATCCAAAATTAACAGGTTAAAGTGCTAAACTCCAGTACTTTAGAATGTGACTGTATTTGGAGAAACGTCCTGTAAAGAGGTAAAGTGAGGTTATATGGAGGGCTACAATCCAATATGATTAGTGTCCTTATAAGAAGAGGAAATTTGGACATGAGAATATGTGCACACAAAGGAAAAACTATGTGAAGACAGAGGGAGAAGATGGTCATCCACAAAGCAAAAAGAAAGGCCTCAAAGAAACCATCTCTGCCAACACCTTGATTTCAACTTCTTGTCTCCAGAACTGTGAGAAAATAAATTTCTGTTGTTTAAGCCATTCTGTATGTGTACTTTGTTATGGCAGCACTAATAAAGTAATACAGTGTATACGTACATATGGTATTGAAATAAATATACACACACACATATGTATGTGTGTACAGATAGTCCTTGCCTTGCACAGCTCCAATATGTACAGATTTCAATTACCATGGTTTAGTTAAATAATACCAAATAATAATAATTCCCCAACAACACAGTTCAAATTTTAGTTTTCACAGTATATTAACTGAGTAACGAGTAAAGTACAAATGTTGCTGCTGGCTCTTCAGACCACAAATCCCTATGTAAATAACATGGATACATTGTGACCAGTGGCCAATGATGTCACTTCTTTTAAAGTTTGTTAGTGATTGTTCACTGCACATCTGTAATTCAGTTCCCACAGACAGCAAAGCATTTTATTGTGTTGCTTCCTGGTCTCCTACTGATAAACCCGCCTGACATTTTATAAAAGTGAATAATCCAAAGAGGGAATCAAAGAAGTCAACAGACATAAAAGTGCAGCAAAAAAAAAAAAAAAAAAAAAAGAAAGAAAGAAAAAAAGTTATAACACCAGCAGTGAAATGTGAATCAAACGTGAATGGAGTTATGGGAAAATAGCTGCCATTGAGAGACTCTAATTACACAGCCCGAGGAACTTAGTGAAGGTCCCACTTAATGACATACATAAGGAAAGTGGTTCTGACAAAAAGGACAAAGATGTTAAAGAGCAGGTGGTAACAGCAGAAATACTTCACTTGAAAGAAACTCTCTAAGATACTTCACATCATTGGAAGATACAATGTTGGCAGCTGCTACAAACTTAGAAAGGAGTATGACAATTCTTCCTCTGTATTGTAAGGTACATGATGTAGATATGCAGATATATAGGCATACATATATATGAATGATGGTTAAAATTTAAACTACATAGTCAAGTTTTAAAATATTATAGTTAAAATATAAAAGTTAATCAAATTGACATTTAAGTACCATATTTTGTCTATCATAGAAGCACAGATTTAAAGCTTTCCTAAAGTGAGTGTGGGTGTGCAGAAACAAGAACTTAATGTGTTTTTTGGTGAGAATATAAAGTAAAACAAAATTGTTGAGTGCAATCTGACAATATCGATTAAAAATTATTTATCTTTTAACTCAGGCATTTCATTTTCAGGAATTTACTCTAGGCTATCATCACAAATTAGGCCATGAAAAATAAACACAGATGAGCCCTGTTTTAAATAGTGCAGAATTGCAAACAACCTAAATAAGGATTGATATGTGGTACTATCAGACACACAAACATGAGACAGATGGATAAATGAGGGACAGTGGAGTTGCGAGTAGTATGTTCTCATTTATTAAGTGTGTGTGTGTGTGCCTCTGTGTGTGTGTGTGTGTGTGTGTGAGCTTATGTATCAAAAAGTATAAAAGTGCCCTTTCTTGTTGTGGGCCTAAAGTATGGAGGTGTATGTATTTTAACTTGTTGACAATAAATATACTTTCAGAAAGAACTAAGGAATAATGTTGTAACTATATTAAATAGTATTGCCAAAATAGGAAATGAATAATTATTGACCATTTGAGAAAGCTTCAAGGAAAGGGAGTGTGTCAGTTTAGATCAGTTAGTATGCCAGACACAGTCAACAACTTCTTCTCCTCCTACCTATTTGAGGAGGATGTATTATTCTATCATCATGAGAAGTTATTATCCTTAATGTATTATTGCCTTTAAATATCTCTCAAATTCATCTACTTCTCTCCATCTCTTTCTTGCCTTTATGTGGACTCCGCTGTCATTATCTTTTGTTCCACCTTAATCTGAATAGTAAATGACAGAGTTTGAACATCTCCTTTGTAAACTCTGCAAGTTACATCAAAGCAGACACCATCATTCCTTCTTCTCCTCTACCACTATAGTATATATTGTACACTAATGTATCTTCAGTATTGTGAATAATGGTTTGCACATATTTTTACTGAGTTCTTGGTGTTTAGGCTGTTTTACATCATCTGTCTGGTATCAACAGTGCCACATAGTAGGTGCACAATGTATGGTTTTTGAATGAATACATCTCTAATGCTATATACATTTAATTTGTAATACCACTTCTAACTTAGATTTGTATCTTAAGCCTTATTTTTAATTGTGGAGGTTTCAAAACATTTCCAAGCATTGTGTATTTGCTCCTTTCATGCTTAGCACAGTTGTATTACCTTTGAAACCTGTTATATCTTTCCCAACTAGACCATAAGATCCATGAAAGCAATGTCCACCTGTTTAGTTCTCCAGTCCTACAAGTACCTGAGAAAATAGTTGAATAAATGTTTAAAATGGAAAGTTTTGTTCACTGACAAGTAAGAGTCATGCTTGATCAGTGGAGCATCTTTTTTTTTTTTTTTTTTTTGAGACGGAGTTTCGCTCTGTCGCCCAGGCTGGAGTGCAGTGGCCGGATCTCAGCTCACTGCAAGCTCCGCCTCCCGGGTTTACGCCATTCTCCTGCCTCAGCCTCCCAAGTAGCTGGGACTACAGGCGCCTGCCACCTCGCTCGGCTAGTTTCTTTGCATTTTTTAGTAGAGACGGGGTTTCACCGTGTTAGCCAGGATGGTCTCGATCTCCTGACCTCGTGATCTGCCCGTCTCGGCCTCCCAAAGTGCTGGGATTACAGGCTTGAGCCACCGCGCCCAGCTTTCAAGATAACAGATGACACTTGTAGGGAGCCAGAGGTCACCTCCAACCCCCCTTTTAACTCTTAATGGGTTCTTCAGCTGGATGCAGAAACCAGATTGATACCAGGAAGGTTGATAAGAGAAAGGTATACAAATTTTATTAGTTTTACATGCACATGGGGTTCTTCACAAGAGAGGGAAGTCAAAAGAAGTGGCCAAAGCAAGATGCCTTGATACTTTGTAGACATAGAGTGATAAATTTGAGAAGAAATGATAGGACGAAGAAAATCTGGCTACTATGGTAAAATTTTCTAGGGGAGTCACTAGGAAATACATAGGAAAGTGTAAAACCGGTGAAGGATGAGGATTACTTCATTAATTACATTTATTTAGGTCCACTGTAGTCTTCAGTTTCAAGTCTCTGATGATAAGGGCTATTTTCTCACCCTGATATGGAGAAAGTACCCCTTCCCGAGGAATCTTTATCATTTGTTGCAGGCAGAAAGAGAAAAATCAACTCAGCCTTTCTGAAATTATTTCTCTAATGTTTTTAACTCAAAATAATCAACATACCAATTAGGCATATTTTAGGGTGACACATTGTTCACTGCTTTACACTGAAGTTATGTGTTTTTTTTTTTTTTTTTTCAGGACTTGCAAAACAATGTCGAGACTAAAAAAATGCTGACACTCTATTAAAAACTTTTTTCCCAGACTATAGATTTTGTGTATATGATGAGTTGATAAACTCTGAGAATATCAATTTTGTAGTCAGATTTGGTCAAATTCAAATTTACCTTTCTCACTTCCTTCTTGTGTAATAACAGGAGTAGGATTCCATTCCTGTATCTCTAAGATGGGGGACAAAGATGCCTGCCTCTAGAATTGTCATGCAGATGAAGGATAATGATGGATGCACATGAAGCACAACCCAGTGCCTGGCATTTGAAAGGTGCATAAACATCATTAGTCTCTTTCTTCCATTTCCGCTCCTGCCTTTTCATTTATAGTCCTTGTATTTTCAGTATCCATATAATATACTCTTAGTATGTGAAATAAATAATTTTTAGAGCACTTGAATTATGTTAGTAGAAATCACCCATTTCCTGACAGTTCTTAATCTGTATTCAACTTTTGATTATTTATTTGCAGATTGGTCATGAGAATCATAAAACTCCTGGCTACCTTTCTTTTGCCACCAAGTAATTATTACCTATTATAGTTTTTTAAACATATGTATAAACCTCACTGTCATGTGCTTTCAAGGATGCAAGACTATTGTGCTTATAACTCAATTTCAAACAGATGAATAAAATAAATAATGGTTCAAAATCCATGCCAATATTATAAGTTAAAATAGTACAGTTCTCCATAAGATTTCCAAAATATCAACTGAACATTTAGTATTAAAATTGGTAAAATTAAGTCCAGTCCCCTGAATGTGGCAAAATCACAACCCTTCTTAAGACAAATAAAGCAGCTGAACATTCTCTTAGATAAGTTTTATTCAATGTATTAAATTCTGTCAGAAACTGAACACAAATATAAACAACACTGTATTACGTGTTATATGTTTACAACACATATACATTGAAACTAATGTTTAGTTTTTTGTTTTTTTTTTTCACATGTGGATTTTACTTAATTCAAAATATCTGCCAAGTCTTGTAATGCAAGTTAATTCCAAGCAACAATGAAAATGAAGACAGGGGTTGATCATGAGCATGACCACTAGATGTTGCTAGTTGTCTAGTATATAAATCCAAGCAGTTGCATTTCTCAAAAGCTTGCTTCTCCCTTTTTTTCACCAGTGTTTTCTAAACACAATATAGAATTCAATTCTAAGGTTCAGTTAAGTTGGAGAATATAGAAAGTTAACATTTGTAGTATTCAAGTTAAAAAAAATACTTCTAACTTCACTCAATCTCTTTTTCTTTACATCCTAAAAGGTAGTAACATCCAAGTCTAAAATATAGCTATGTCACAAAAATAACCAAATCTTCTTGTAATTACATTATTATTATAATCAGCTGCCATCAGATTTTTTAACAATGGGCAATTTAACTCTTGTTATTCACAGACAGTTAATTGTTTTACTTTGATTCTTCTCTGAAAGTGTTTGTAATCAGCTACAGTTCAAAATTGCCTTGTCTTCAAGGATATTCATGAAAAAGACTCTGACACGTACTCTGAAATACAGATTTCTGCTGATAACTTTGTGATCTTATCATTGGATTGGGTAAGAATTTTTAAAACTCTAATGAAAAACCTAATGGCTTCATGCAACAGCTATAATAAGATCAAGCAAAACAAGAATTGCATGATGTTTATTCTGCTAAGGATAATGTTTTTTGACTTTCTATTCAAAATTTTGGAGATTCTTTGCTTTAATGTTTTATTTTCCTGAACTAAGAAAACTTTTAATTTTTTTCTCTTATCTATAGCACATTGGTAACATACAGCTGTATCCCTTCCTTAAACCATATACAAAATCAAATCAAGATGGATTAAAGACTTAAATGTAAAACCCAAAATTGTAAAAATCTTGGAAGACAACCAAGGCAATACCATCCTGGACATAGGAATGGGCAAAGATTTTATGACAAAGGCACTGAAAACAGTCTTAACAAAACCAAAAATTGACAAATGGGATCTAATTAAACTTAAGAGCTTCTACACAACAAAAGAAATGATTAAGAGAGTAAACAGCTAATCTACAAAATGGGATAAAATATTTGCAAACTATGCATCTGACAAAGGTTTAATATCCAGCATTTATAAGAAACGTAATTGAATTTACAAGAAAAGCAACCCTATTAAAAAGTGAGCAAAGGACATGAACAGACACTTCTCAAAATAAGAGATACACGTGGCTGACAAGCTTATGAAAAACAGCTCAATATCACTGAGAATTAGAGAAATGCAAATCAAAGCCACAGTGAGATACCATCTCACACCAGTCAGAATGGCTATTATTAGAAAGTCATAAAATAACAGATGCTGGTGAGATTGTGGAGAAAACGAAACACTTACATACTGATGGTGGGAGTGTAAATTCCAACCATTGTGGAAAGGAGAATGGTGATTCTTCAAAGAACTAAAAGCAAAACTACCATTAAACCCAGCAATCCCTTTACTGGGTATATACCCAGAGGAATATAAATCATTCTACCATAAAGGCACATGCATGTGAATGCTCACTGCAGTACTATTCACAATTGCAAAGACGTGGAATGAACCTAAATGTCCATCAATGACAGATTGGATAAAGAAAATGTGGTACATATACACCATGGAATACTACACAGTCATAAAGAAGAACAAGATCATGTTTTGAAGGAGCATAGATGAAGTGGGAGGCTATTATCTTTAGCAAAGTAACACAGAAATAGGATACCAAACAACGCATATTCTCACTTATAAGTGGGAGCTGAATGATGAGAACTCATGAACACAAAGAAGGGAAAAACAGACCCTGGGGTCTATTTGAGGGTGGAAGGTGGGAGGAGGGAGAGGAGCAGAAAAAGTAACTGTTGGGTACTAGGCTTAATACCTGGCTCATGAAATAATCTGTACAACAAACCCCTGTGATACAAGTTTACTTATATAGCATGTGCCCCTAAACCTAAAATAAGTTTTAAAGAAAAATAAGGATTTGCTTCGTAGTCATATTAGCAATTTTCAATGTGAAAAAGGGGCCTATATTGTCAATCACTATTTTTGCTGTGCTTATATAATCAGGAAAAGTATGATGAGAGTAAATTTATTTTTGTAAACAAATTAGTCTTACTTTGATTAACTTAGGTAGAAATTGGGGTGACTGTAGAGATAAAAATTATGTTCCAGAAAAAAACTATAGTATACTTGTTATTGGATTATAGTTCTATTCATGGTTTGTTTGTTTGTTTGTTTGTTTGTTTTGAGAAGGAGTCTCACTCTGTCGCCCAGGCTGGAGTGGAGTGGTGCCATCTCAGCTCACTGCAACCTCCGCCTCCTGGATTCAAGTGATTTGCTTACTTCAGCTCCCCGAGTAGCTGGGATTACAGGTGCCCACTGCCACACCCAGCTAATTTTTGTATTTTTAGTAGAGATGGAGTGTTGCCATGTTGGCCAGGCTGGTCTTAAACTCCTGAGCTCAGGTGATCTGCTCATCTCAGACTCCCAAAGTGCTAGGATGACAGGTGTGAGCCACCAAGCCCAGCTGTTTTTGAGTTTTTATTATCTACCTGTAGATTGGACTGGATCCTCAAACTTTTCTTGTTCCCTGCAATATCTGGCTTCCACTAATGACAAGAACAGTTCTGCTCTTGAAGCCCCATAATCTAGAGCTTGAACAATCAACATAAATTTCTAGGGGCAACTTTATGCCTTGAGAGTTCACTGAAATGTGAAATGCCATAACCAGAGACCTTCCTACTGCAAACAGGATGAGAAGTTGACAACTTCAAGTTGTGGACGACTTTTCCCAAGACATAAGAATGAAACTCATCATCATGAGACTCTTACTCCTCTTAATTTTTTGACTTTCTTATGTTTCCCTCTTTTGCTTGGAAGTATAATACTGTCATTAGAATCTCACAATTAGTAGCTTCTGTGGGTAACTTGAGGGAGTGTTGAATCTCTCATGCTAAACCCAAATCTTCACATTATGTAAGAAATCCTTTAGTCTGCCCATCAGCTCACTTTAGCAATATTCCTAACAAAACCGTTTGCTCAAATTGCACTACTGGTCCCTTTTATGGAATCAGATTCTAGATCCACTCGTTCTCGCTCTCTGTTTTAAGTTAACCTAGTCATGGAATGCTAAATAATACTTTCCTGAAATTAGCATATTTGCAGCAACCAATTAGAAAGGGCCTAGTTGACCTAAGCCAGTGTAATTAAGAAGTCCTCTTTGCTTTAACCCTTAAAAGCAACTTGAAGTAACCTGATGTTAACCAATCTGTTTTTGTTTATTATTCCATTTACTTGTTCCAACTTTATAAAATCAACAGTGCTGCCATGCCCAGAGCAGGACTTTATTTTATGGAATGAGATGCTATAAGGAATGAGAACTCAGAAAGAACACTCATAAAGTTGTTTATAAACTTCTGGGCTGACTTCAACCTACATATGCGTGAATCTGGTTCTAGTTAGCATACCAAAGACTTTGGAGAACTGAACTAATGAATAGGTTCTTATATAGGTCCCAGACTGACAACTGAGTAGTGTACCCAAAGGACAAATCCAAATAGTACTGGGCCACTGCAAAAACTTTGAAACTGAACTGAATTAGTAACTGTATCCTATAGAAGATGGGCAGAAATTTGCAGCCTGAACTTTTGTTTTGACAAGTAGATTGCCGCAAAACCAAAAATATCAACGTTTTCCATAGGATTTAAGTAAAACCCAGAGTCTTATAACATAATAATCAAAATATCCAGGATACAATAGAAAATATATATATAAAGGTAGATGAAAATGTCAACTTGGATGGGAAAATACAATCAACAGATACCTACAATCAGATGATATAGATATTGGAATTATCTGACAGGGACATTAAAGCAGCTATTTTAAAATTGCTCAGATGCATAATCATGAACATTTTTAACAAATAAAAATAAAATATATAAATTGAAATTAGAAAATGGATATATATATATAGTGATAGAAGTAAAATACTTGAAGAATAAACTTAATAGCAGAATGGAATTGACTGAAGAAAGAGCAAAGAAATTATCCGTATGAAAAATAGAAAGAAAAACTTGAAAATTCTATACATCTCTTTCAGAAAACAGAAAACAGGCAAACATTTACCAACATTAACCAACCTATTTTATGGTCTAACATTACCCTGATGCTAAAACCAGACCAAAAAAAAGCAAACCCACAAATCCACAGACCAATATGCCTCACGAATTTTTGATTTTAAAGATTCTCAATCAGGTATTATCAAATTAAATTCAGCAATATATAAGAGGAATAATATATCACTACAGAGGGAGGTTTTGTGAGTATACAAAGCTGATTTGATATTTAAAATTACTCAATGTAATTCACATTATTAAAATATACATTCCATAAGATTATATAAATTAATGCAGATTAAGCATTTGATAAAATGCAAACTCTATTTATCATGTAGATTTTGTCACCACCAGGTCTGCCCTACAAGAGACCCTGAAGGAAGCATTAAACATGGAAAGGAACAAGTGGTACCAGCCATTGCAAAAACATGCCAAAATGTAAAGACCATCGATACTAGGAAAAAACTGCATCAACTAATGAGAAAAAACCAGCTAATATCACAATGACAAGATCAAGATCACACATAACAATATTAATCTTAAATGTAAATGGATTAATGGCCAAATTAAAAGACACAGACTGGCAAATTGGATAAAGAGTCAGGACCCATCAGTTTGTTGTATTCAGGAGACCCATCTCACATGCAGAGACACACATAGGCTCAAAATAAAGGGATGGAGGAATCTCTACCAAGCAAATAGAGAACAATAAAAAGCAGGGGTTGCAATCCTAGTCTCTGATAAAACAGACTTTAAACCGTCAAAGATCAAGAAAGACAAGGCCATTACATAATGGTAAAGGGATCAATTCAACAGGAAGAGCTAACTATCCTAAATACATATGCACCCAATACAGAAGGACCCAGATTCATAAAGCAAGTCCTTAGAGACTTACAAAGAGACTTAGAGTCCCATACAATAATAATGGGAGACTTCAACACCCCACTGTCAACATTAGACAGATCAACGAGACAGACAGTTAACAAGGATATCCAGGAATTGAACTCAACTCTGCACCACGCAGACCCAATAGACATCTACATAACTCTCCACCCCAAATCAACAGAATGTACATTCTTCTCAGCACCACATAACACTTACTCCAAAATTGACCACACAGTTGGAAGTAAAACACTCCTCAGCAAATGTAAAAGAACAGAAATTATAACAAACTGTCTCTCACACCACAGTGCAATCAAACTAGAACTCAGGACTAAGAAACTCAATCAAAACCGCTCAACTACATGGAAATTGAACAACCAGCTCCTGAATGACTACTGGGTACATAACGAAACGAAGGCAGAAATAAGGATCTTCTTTGAAACCAATGAGAACAAAGATACAACATACCAGAATCTCTGGGACACATTTAAAGCAGTGTGTAGAGGGAAATTTATAGCCCTAAATGTCCACAACAGAAAGCTGGAAAGATCTAAAATTGACACCATAACATCACAATTAAAAGAACTAGAGAAGCAAGAGCAAACACATTCAAAAGCCAGCAGAAGACAAGAAATAACTAAGATCAGAGCAGAACTGAAGGAGATAGAGACAAAAAAAAAAAAAAAAAAAACCCTCCAAAAAAATCAATGAATCCAGGAGCTGGTTTTTTGAAAAGTTCAACAAAATTGATAGACCGCTAGCAAGACTAATAAAGAAGAAAAGAGAGAAGAATCAAACAGATGCAATAAAAGATGATAAAGGGGATATCACCATCGACCCCACAAAAATATAAACTACCATCAGAGAATACTGTAAACATCTCTATGCAAATAAACTAGAAAACCCAGAAGAAATGGATAATTTCCTGGACACTTACACTCTCCCAAGACTAAGCCAGGAAGAAGTTGAATCCCTGAATAGACCAATAGCAGGCTCTGAAATTGAGGCAATAATTAATAGCCTACCAACCAAAAAAAGTCCAGGACCAGATGGATTCACAGCTGAATTCTACCAGAGGTACAAGGAGGAGCTGGTACCATTCCTTCTGAAACTATTCCAATCAATAGAAGAAGAGGGAATCCTCCCTAACTCATTTTATGAGACCATCATCCTGATACCAAAACCTGGCAGAGACACAACAAAAAAGATAATTTTAGACCAATATCCCTGATGAACATCGACGCAAAAATCCTCAATAAAATATTGGCAAACCGAATCAAGCAGCACATCATAAAGCTTATCCATCATGATCAAATGGGCTTCATTCCTGGGATGCAAGACTGGTTCAACATACGCAAATCAATAAATGTAATCCAGTATATAAACAGGACCAAAGACAAAAACCACATGACTATCTCAATAGATGCAGAAAAGGCCTTTGACAAAATTCAACAGCCCTTCATTCTAAAAATGCTCAATAAATTCGGTATTGATGGAACGTATCTCAAAATAATAAGAGCTACTTATGACAAACCCACAACCAATATCATACTGAATGGGCAAAAACTGGAAAAATTCCCTTTGAAAACTGGCACAAGACAGGGATGCCCTCTTTCACCACTTCTATTCAACATAGTGTTGGAAGTTCTGGCTAGGGCAATCAGGCTAGAGAAAGAAATAAAGGATATTCAGTTAGGAAAAGAGGAAGTCAAATTGTCCCTGTTTGCAGATGACATGATTGTATATTTAGAAAACCCCATTGTCTCAGCCCAAAATCTCCTTAAGATGATAAGCAACTTCAGCAAAGTCTCAGGATAAAAAATTAATGTCCAAAAATCACAAGCATTCTTATACACCAGTAACAGACAAACGGAGAGCCAAATCATGAATGAACTTCCATTCACAATTGCTTCAAAGAGAATAAAGTACCTAGGAACCCAACTTACAAGGGATGTAAAGGACCTCTTCAAGGAGAACTACAAACTACTGCTCAGTGAAATAAAAGAGGACACAAACAAATGGAAGAATATACCATGCTCATGGATAGGAAGAATCAATATCGTGAAAATGGCCATACTGCCCAAGGTAATTTATAGATTCAATGCCATCCCCATCAAGCTACCAATGAGTTTCTTCACAGAATTGGAAAAAACTGCTTTAAAGTTCATATGGAACCAAAAAAGAGCCCGCATTGCCAAGACAATCCTAAGTCAAAAGAACAAAGCTTTAGTCATCACGCTACCTGACTTCAAACTATACTACAAGGCTACAGTAACCAAAACAGCGTGGTACTGGTACCAAAACAGAGATATAGACCAATGGAACAGAACAGAGTCCTCAGAAATAATACCACACATTTACAGCCATCTGATCTTTGATAAACCTGAGAAAAACAAGAAATGGGGAAAGGATTCCCTCTTTAATAAATGGTGCTGGGAAAATTGGCTAGCCATAAGTAGAAAGCTGAAACTGGATCCTTTCCTTACTCCTTATACGAAAATTAATTCAAGATGGATTAGAGACTTAAATGTTAGACCTAATACCATAAAAACCCTAGAGGAAAACCTAGGTAATACCATTCAGGACATAGGCATGGGCAAGGACCTCATGTCTAAAACACCAAAAGCAATGGCAGCAAAAGCCAAAATTGACAAATGGGACCTAATTAAACTAAAGAGCTTCTGCACAGCAAAAGAAACCTCCATCAGAGTGAACAGGCAACCTACAGAATGGGAGAAAATTTTTGCAATCTACTCATCTGACAAAGGGCTAATATCCAGTATCTACAAAGAACTCAAACAAATTTACAAGAAAAAAACAAACAACCCCATCAAAAAGTGGGCAAAGGACATGAACAGACATTTCTCAAAAGAAGACATTCATACAGCCAACAGACACATGAAAAAATGCTCATCATCACTCGCCATCAGAGAAATGCAAATCAAGACCACAATGAGATACCATCTCACACCAGTTAGAATGGCAATCATTCAAAGTCAGGAAACAACAGGTACTGGAGAGGATGTGGAGAAATAGGAACACTTTTACAGTTGGTGGAATTGTAAACTAGTTCAACCATTATGGAAAACAATATGGC
>NC_045438.1:26430824-26444611 GCF_002776525.5 Piliocolobus tephrosceles | reverse complement strand
GACTAATAAAGAAGAAAAGAGAGAAGAATCAAATAGATGCAATAAAAGATGATAAAGGGGATATCACCATCGACCCCACAAAAATATAAACTACCATCAGAGAATACTGTAAACATCTCTATGCAAATAAACTAGAAAACCCAGAAGAAATGGATAATTTCCTGGACACTTACACTCTCCCAAGACTAAGCCAGGAAGAAGTTGAATCCCTGAATAGACCAATAGCAGGCTCTGAAATTGAGGCAATAATTAATAGCCTACCAACCAAAAAAAGTCCAGGACCAGATGGATTCACAGCTGAATTCTACCAGAGGTACAAAGAGGAGCTGGTACCATTCCTTCTGAAACTATTCCAATCAATAGAAGAAGAGGGAATCCTCCCTAACTCATTTTATGAGACCATCATCCTGATACCAAAACCTGGCAGAGACACAACAAAAAAGATAATTTTAGACCAATATCCCTGATGAACATCGACGCAAAAATCCTCAATAAAATATTGGCAAACCGAATCAAGCAGCACATCATAAAGCTTATCCATCATGATCAAATGGGCTTCATTCCTGGGATGCAAGACTGGTTCAACATACGCAAATCAATAAATGTAATCCAGTATATAAACAGGACCAAAGACAAAAACCACATGACTATCTCAATAGATGCAGAAAAGGCCTTTGACAAAATTCAACAGCCCTTCATTCTAAAAATGCTCAATAAATTCGGTATTGATGGAACGTATCTCAAAATAATAAGAGCTACTTATGACAAACCCACAACCAATATCATACTGAATGGGCAAAAACTGGAAAAATTCCCTTTGAAAACTGGCACAAGACAGGGATGCCCTCTTTCACCACTTCTATTCAACATAGTGTTGGAAGTTCTGGCTAGGGCAATCAGGCTAGAGAAAGAAATAAAGGATATTCAGTTAGGAAAAGAGGAAGTCAAATTGTCCCTGTTTGCAGATGACATGATTGTATATTTAGAAAACCCCATTGTCTCAGCCCAAAATCTCCTTAAGATGATAAGCAACTTCAGCAAAGTCTCAGGATAAAAAATTAATGTCCAAAAATCACAAGCATTCTTATACACCAGTAACAGACAAACAGAGAGCCAAATCATGAATGAACTTCCATTCACAATTGCTTCAAAGAGAATAAAGTACCTAGGAACCCAACTTACAAGGGATGTAAAGGACCTCTTCAAGGAGAACTACAAACTACTGCTCAGTGAAATAAAAGAGGACACAAACAAATGGAAGAATATACCATGCTCATGGATAGGAAGAATCAATATCGTGAAAATGGCCATACTGCCCAAGGTAATTTATAGATTCAATGCCATCCCCATCAAGCTACCAATGAGTTTCTTCACAGAATTGGAAAAAACTGCTTTAAAGTTCATATGGAACCAAAAAAGAGCCCGCATTGCCAAGACAATCCTAAGTCAAAAGAACAAAGCTTTAGTCATCACGCTACCTGACTTCAAACTATACTACAAGGCTACAATAACCAAAACAGCGTGGTACTGGTACCAAAACAGAGATATAGACCAATGGAACAGAACAGAGTCCTCAGAAATAATACCACACATTTACAGCCATCTGATCTTTGATAAACCTGAGAAAAACAAGAAATGGGGAAAGGATTCCCTCTTTAATAAATGGTGCTGGGAAAATTGGCTAGCCATAAGTAGAAAGCTGAAACTGGATCCTTTCCTTACTCCTTATACGAAAATTAATTCAAGATGGATTAGAGACTTAAATGTTAGACCTAATACCATAAAAACCCTAGAGGAAAACCTAGGTAATACCATTCAGGACATAGGCATGGGCAAGGACCTCATGTCTAAAACACCAAAAGCAATGGCAGCAAAAGCCAAAATTGACAAATGGGACCTAATTAAACTAAAGAGCTTCTGCACAGCAAAAGAAACCTCCATCAGAGTGAACAGGCAACCTACAGAATGGGAGAAAATTTTTGCAATCTACTCATCTGACAAAGGGCTAATATCCAGTATCTACAAAGAACTCAAACAAATTTACAAGAAAAAAACAAACAACCCCATCAAAAAGTGGGCAAAGGACATGAACAGACATTTCTCAAAAGAAGACATTCATACAGCCAACAGACACATGAAAAAATGCTCATCATCACTCGCCATCAGAGAAATGCAAATCAAGACCACAATGAGATACCATCTCACACCAGTTAGAATGGCAATCATTCAAAGTCAGGAAACAACAGGTACTGGAGAGGATGTGGAGAAATAGGAACACTTTTACAGTTGGTGGAATTGTAAACTAGTTCAACCATTATGGAAAACAATATGGCTATTCCTCAAGGATCTAGAACTAGGAGTACCGTATGACACAGCCATCCCATTACTGGGTATATACCCAAAGGATTATAAATCATGCTGCTATAAAGACACATGCACACGTATGTTTATTGCGGCACTATTCACAATAGCAAAGACTTGGAATCAACCCAAATGTCCATCAGTGACAGACTGGATTAAGAAAATGTGGCACATATACACCATGGAATACTATGCAGCCATAAAAAAGGATGAGTTTGTGTCCTTTGTAGGGACATGTTTGCAGCTGGAAACCATCATTCTCAGCAAACTATCGCAAGAACAGAAAACCAAACACCGCATGTTCTCACTCGTAGGTGAGAACTGAACAATGACATCACTTGGACTCGGGAAGGGGAACATCACACACTGGGGCCTATCACGGGGGGTGGGGAGAGGGGAGGGATTGCATTGAGAGTTATACCTGATGTAAATGACGAGTTGATGGGTGCTGACGAGTTGATGGGTGCAGCACACCAACATGGCACAAGTATACATATGTAACAAACCTGCACATTATGCACATGTACCCTAGAACTTAAAGTATAATAAAAGAAAAATAAAAGAAGAATTATGGAACTGGTATATAACAAGGAGACCTAATGAACATAAAGGGCTATTTTGGAAAGTCTGAATGTAGCCATTTTCTATAAAACACTTAACTTAGAACTGAAAATTGCAGTTTAGGTAACATGCATTAAATATACAAGGTTGTATAAGATTAGCTTACATGTCTATAGTTCTAAATGTGATTAGATAATTATGTAGATTGGAATGATACAGGAGAAAAAAAAAAACCTCTGTGGGAGAACATTTCTTTCAAGTCTTCTCTTCTTGAAAATAGTGTCTACACTTAAGAATTAGTAGAGATTTGTTTTGGAACAAAAACATCATAAATCTAAAGCTAAAAATGGCATTCATTAAATAAGGGACCTTCACCACCCCACCCCTGCCCCCTACCCCGCCCCAGAAAACAGTGTTGGAAGAAATAAACCAATGATAAAATGAGTTCTGTTGTGGAAAAGATAGAGGAGGAGATCCTGTGAGGACACCTGAGCTGTGATTGCCTCTGGGCCTGTCAAGGGAATGCCCTGACACCCAGTATAATTCCCATTTGTAGGCTGTCCTTGGCATGGAGAAGAGGAATATATGAACTTCTTAGATATGATTCCCGAGAAGCCCAAACATAAGGTCCACTTTGAAAAATAAACAACTCCCCTAAAGAGGACACTTACCCACTCCTAGGAGAGTTTTTCGCCCTGGGCCCAGGGGTGAGCAAATGGGAAGGTGGAATGTTAGTTTGGACATTTTCACCATTTCATTATCATTCAACAGCACAATACATGGGCTTCCCTTTTTTAAGTGGTTGATTTTACTTCATATTTAACCGAGTTGAGCTCTATGGCATAAACAGAAAATCAAAACAGCATTAAAAATTATTAAAGTAGTCCACAAAAATATTTTTCGACACTGTGTTAAGACTCAAAGACAAGATAAGGACCATAAGTACAAAGATAGCTGAGAAAAGAGTTACAACCATGGGCTGAGATAACGGTGAAAGGGAGTGGGGCCAAAGAGCTTGCTGGGGGCATTGCTGGAATAATATTTACAAAGATGGTGATAGCAACAGGGTATATTGGGAACAAATTGCCAGGCTGGCAGGAGAATTAGAATGTGAAAAAGTAATGAGGGGTAAATTTGAGAAAAATCAATTAGGGCCAATTTAAGAGATATCTTCAAAGTCAGACTGAGGAGTTTTGACTGGGTGCTTAGGCAGCATGGTTTGGTTTAGCAGCAAGGGCCTGCTGCTTGCACAAATACTTAAGCAACTTAAATGTTTGCTTCTTGCCTCCTTAGAAAAGGTTTTTTTTTTTTTTTTTTTTTTTTTAATGTGCCACAAACATATAATAAACTGTGCATTTTAAAATGCATTATTTGGTATATTTTAATTATATATATGGCCTGGAACACATGACCTCAGTAACAACCGTATACACATTAAAAATTTTTTCTTTTCCTCTTTGTATTCTTTTTCTCTTTATATTCTCATCCTCAGGAACTTTCCTACCTCCTGTGTCTATTTTCCCCTGTCCCCACTATTCCTACACTGCTCGGACCACTCACCACACCCCACTTCCTAGCTTCACAGGCAACAATATATCTGCTTTTTAATCATTGCAAATTAGACTGCATTAACTAGAATTTTCATATCAACAGCTACGTACTCTTTTTTTGTCTGGTTTATTTCAGTAGCCATAATTATTTTGAGATTCATCCATCTGATTGCATATGTCAATAGTTCGTTCCCTTTTATTGCTTAGCAGAAAAGTTTTCAAAATAAAAGTAACCCATAAAGAAATAAACAGAACGAACTAAAGGGAAGAGTTTGAAATTGACAAGGCATGTGTGAGAGAAAAAGACAGGAAGAGAGAAAGAAATGTTGGGGGTATGGGTCACACATAATTTATGCCGGGGAATAATATAATTAACAAATAAGTTAAACTCAAGGCAGGAATTTGGGTTTTAATAGTAATAAATATTACCATAAATTGTGTTCCTGACAAAAATAGTGGGACAAAATACAGCTTTTGATCCAGTTTGAGATAGATGTGTTGCTTTCCATGGGAAGACAAGAAAATAACTTCTGAGAATAAGACAACAGGAGGTAAGTTCATGTTAGCTATAAAGGAGAAGTGCAGAAGACATCAAGAAGAGTAATAAAACTCTTTCACCAAAGAAACAAGAAAAGAAAAGATGCCAGAAAGTGTATAAATCAGCCTTGCTTGGCGATCAATATCAAGAGATCAGTCTTGGGCATGCTCAGCTGGAGATGACTTGGAATCACCAATAGAAGAGCTCTGTGAGAATTTAACAAAAATGGAACTGGAGCACAGTGAGGACTCAGGGCATAAGATATGGAAGTCAGCAACATACAGCAGTTCTTAGATGAGTATAATGGGTGAACATTCTCAGAGCACGAGTGGCTTTAAAAGGAGAGAGTCTCAGACACGGATATAAAACACTCCCATGAGACAAAACCTAAGAACTAAAAGAGGGAACGCTTTACATAACTGAATATGATTACAGCTTTAAAAAGGAATATTGATTTTGGGAAATGTAAACCTTTGAACAGACTTCTCCAAATCTTTACTGTTGGCCATCAAGAATAACCAAGTGAGAATTCAAGTAAGAAAGTAAAAGGGAAACAAAATAGAATAATGGGGAACAGACAGGTGGACTGGTGAAAAGAAAGGAAACAGTGAGTGTAGTGGAGGGGAATGAGAAGGAAGAAATCTTGAATACTGCAGAAAAAGGAGGTTTGGAGAAAAGAAGGGAATGTCCCCAGTCAGTGTGTAAGGACTAGACAGGAGAGGCTGGAGGGGCAAAGGAAGAGTCAAAACACTGCGGGGAGCTGGAGAAAAGAGGAGGCTAGCAAGAATGGAGAGAATGTCAAGTATGAAAATGGTTGACAGAGAGAGAGAGATGGGCACAGGTTCATAAGATCACTAAAGGGACATACTATGTGGGAAGTATACTCAGAAGGTACCAGAGTTAAATATGGAATGAACCAGGAAGGGAAGTTTTGAAACTAGGAGATAAGAGAGAATTTCAGAAAGAAAGGGGGATAAGATAGAATAATGACTAATATTTACGGAGTATGTGTTCACTGCACTGACCACTTTCCATGTTTATCGTCATTTACCACTTCCTGATCTTCTTTGAGGTAATTATTTTTAGTATTCCTTGTATGTAGATTAAAAAATTGAGGCTTACAGAAGTTACTTATCTAGCATCACACAATAGGTAAGTAATGAATATGGATTTGATTTTAGGCAAAGTATAGATCCTGTTTAATGTGCATGGATACTGACTCCTAACTTTGAGTCAATGAAGAGAGGAAGAGTTAGTGAACAGTAAACCAAACACCACATATTCTCATTCATAAGTGGGAGTTGAACAATGATAACACATGAACACAGAGAGGGGAACATCACATACCAGGACTTGTCGGTGGGTGGGGGGCTAGGGGAGGATTAGCATGAGGAGAAATACCTAACGTAGGTGACGTGTTGATGAGTGCAGCAAACCATCATGGCACGCGTATACCTACATAACAAAACTGCACATTCTACACATGTACCCCAGAACTTAAAGTATAATAATAAAAAAAGAGACAACAACTATAGAGGTTAAGCAAATTAAGGCCAACAAGAGGGAGTAAAGAGTAGCAATGTCATAGGAAAAAGAAGAATAAAAATGGCAAATGGGAAGCCAAAGTCATGAAGGAAAGAAAGTGATGAGAAATAACATTTTTTTAGATAATAAGAATTTTCTTATTTTTGAAAAAAAAAAGTATCTAGTTAAGTTTTTGTGTATTCAGGTTAGAAATGGCCTAATAACTATGACTCTGCATGTTCTCTCTACTAGCCAGATTAGCTGGTCCCATCCAAAGAACAGACAGTGGCCATGACTCTGGAGATCATCTGTGCATCTCCGTGAACAGTTGGTGGGCTGGTGAGTTTAATGCTTTAATAATAAACCTTGAATTGATTACCTTTTCACAAATGACTACATGAACCTAAAATGCCATTTTTAAAACCAAAACAAAAACCAGAATTAGTGCTTTTACAAAAGCAATCTGTTTGACCTAAATCTTCTGAACTTAAAACCTGAATGTTTTGAAATGTTATCAGATACATATTTTTAAAATCTACTAATCAGTGTATCCAATTATTGAAATACCATTTGAAAGTAACCTCACACCTTGCTTCAGATGCTTAAGACAGAAGTAGGAATTTATCTCATGCTATAAAAGAAAACTTTGCTTACAAAAAAAAAAAAATCTAGATAAATAGTAGAAATATTTTAAAGACATATCAGACTTTCAAATTTAGAAAAAAGAAACCTTCTGATAAAAGAAAAGTATAGCACTCTATAGAGTTACTAATTTTTTTTTCCTTTTTACATTTTGCGCTTTGGAATTTAATCAGTATTTAAAATTTCAAAGTAGTTATTATCTATGTTTTAAAATAATATATCTACCTCATAAATCAATTTTGCTTTAAGAAAGTTGGGTTTTTAGGAGAAGCATATTTAAGTTCCAAATGATCCTCAAGGAAATTTCTAATAAAATAGTTTTTTTAACTTTTATTTTACCTTAGGGGTACAAGTGCGAGTTTGTTACATAGGTGAACTCGTGTCATGGGGATTTGTTGTACAGACCGTTTCATGACCCAGGTACCAAGCCTAGCATCCATTAATTACTTGTCCTGATCTTCTCCCTTCTCCCCTCCCACCCTCTGAAAGGCCCCAGGGTGTGTTGTGTTGTTCTTCTCTATGTGTCCATGTGTTCTTATTATTTAGATCCCGCTTATAAGTGAGGACATGTGGTTTGGTTTTCTGTTCCTGTGTTAATTTGTTAAGGACAAGTGCCCAGAGCTATTGCTTAAGTTTTACTACACGTTTCTAAATCTGTGGGGTTTACCTTTGTGATAGATTTATTTACTTCAAAGACAACCTCTTTTCTATAGTAATAATATTAGTAATAATTCTTTGTTTATACGGACTTTAATTATTATCTTTTTGCTATGCCCTTTCTTGCTGCAATTGACTCTGGCATAATGGTAATATCATCAGACAATGTCATCCTTCTACCACCATCTAAGCATCAGATGAATCTTTGTTATAACGTTTCTAGCTGTCATTCATTCTTTCCAGAAACAATACAAATGTGGCATGAATTTTACTAAGTTTTTCTCTAATATTTTTATTAATAACCTTTGAAGGTAGCCAGATAGTTTCGTATAATACTTTATGTATAATTTTAATGCATTGAACAATATGTTCTCAATAAATAATTCCTAACATGAAAATGTATATTATGATGCTAGCAGTATTAATATGAGTATATTGCCACATGAGATCATATCTCATAGCACCCTGTTTCCAATACGTATTGAGGCAGTCCTATGACCTCTTCTCACATCAAATAAATTATACACAGACATGTGAACACAGAGAAATTATGGCTTAGTGGTGTAGAAAATGTTCTGGTTAATCCTAACTTTGGGTCAACATATGAATAGCTTATATAGAAATATAATTATGGAATAGATTGTGATTAATTTGATCAATTTATATCAACTGTCTTCATAAGCAATTACATATGAGTTTCTTGAAATGATCATTTGACAGTCAGAATCAAATATTGATGTTCAAAGTAAAATGTTATGGGTGGAAGAGTAAATGACCAAAGATAAAGTTTCCCTTTAGAGAACTTACTCATTATATTGCATATGGTTAGATCAAACTTTGCTACTTTTCCCACTCCTCTTCTGTCCCCATTTCTGACTCTTACTGCTTTATAGAAAGCTCATTGCATGATAGGAGAAAAACAAATAAACTAGTAAAATACTAAAGCTCTAGTTCTGAACAATATAAAATTATGAATATTCCAAAAACCAAAAAATTACTTGGTTTATTCCTTTCAAAGGCATTCAGTGTTACTTGTAATTAGCGTAACTAATATTAAGCTCTCCAGGAAGCATTAGGTGTTATATTCTCCATATCCTAACTCTTACAAACAATTTTCTCCTCTCATTTAGAGTGTTGAAAAAGTATATTTGTAAATACAATTGACTTTTAGGAAGAAAGATGGTAATCGTTATTCAATATTAATAACATTTTCCTTCTTGGATAGCATGTAAAGTCATCATCTAGTAGCTCTAATGACCTGTTGAAGTACTTATGGACTACACATGTCTCATCCTTGAAAGTTGCTCATAAAATTTTTCACAATAGGTAAGAATAAATCCAAAGTTATTTTGTTTTAATGTGGTAACAATCTTTCCATCATATGCTATGGTTTTTATTGAAATCCTTTCCATTTACCTATTTACCAAGACGTCAACTATGGGCAGTACTATGATAAAGGGAAAACTAACAAGAAAATGTTTTACTGGATAAAGTTCAAAATGTATTTTGTAAGTAGGTAGGTAAAAATGTGAAGAAAAATATGCTTGTACCATAAAGCATAGAAACATTAAAAACAATCAAACAAAATTTAACCAGAAGAACAAGGAGAGGGTTTCTTTTAAAGAGATGTTTTGACATGAACTGACATGTCTGTAAACCAAAAGGATGTCGTGACAAGTAGTACAGGATCTCTGCATCATTTTTATCAAAGAATATGGTTTGTTTACCACATATTTAGAAGAAAATATCTAGGACACATCTCTTTTATTATGCCAGATAGCTAAAAATAATGTCAAAATATTCTGTGTTTTATAGTCAATGTAGTAAACACAACTCTGCCATCCAGAGTGAGGCATGGGGTAGAAAGAAAGAAAGAATGGGTGACTGGTTTTAAAACATATATAAACACAGGCATATGTTTTTGAAGAGTTCTTGTTAACTATCTGCTGTTATATTTTCCACTGTCCTCATATCCAATCGAGATGAATAAATCAGAGACAAGAGACACATTGCCTTGCATATTTTCTCTCTTTATGTTGCTTCAAGGCCCAATATTTTTATTAGGTGATGGAAGAATTCATCAACTTGGTGTATCTGTCAGGTAAATTAGGATCATAACCATCATAACAACTTATTGGTAGAGTGAGAATTGTCAACATCAAGATGGCAACTGAGAGCAAGTCATTAGAGTCATAGAAAATACGTTCGAAAATACTATTTTTAATTTGTGGATTTTCCCAGTCATATGCAAAACTAAACTGCTCTAGAAAATGGCAGCTTTTCTATAATAAAACTGTTTTAGTTTTATAAAATAAAAAATCAACACTGAATTTATTGCTTCCTACCAAAAGGGTCAGAGACAGTCTCTTTGAGCTCTGAAGTCTGAATTAATGTGTATGTTGATCATAATATTTGGGTATTATTTTTATCTTTCTGAAATATTGCAAGGTGCTTTGTTATACAAAGTTTCTTAAATTTCAAGCAATTGTGACTTACTATGTTATTTTTCATTCTTTTTGTGGAGCACATAGTCTATCTAAAACTCTGTTATCTCTGTTTCATTGTTGGAATTCCTATTATTTCTATGCTGAATCTCCTACACAATAGATCAAATTTTTATAGTTTTTATTTCTCTTATTTTCCACATTTTTGCTTTTTACACTTCCTATCTAATTTCCTCAACTTTGTCTTCTAATCTCTTTGCTGATAGTTACTTACTATACTATTTCTATGATTTCATTAAGATCAACGAAGCTGATCTTCAATGAATCCTCTTATTGTATCTTCTTATTGCTTTTTCTTTGCAAAACATTTTCTCACCTCTCTGTGAATATTAGAATATATTTTTTTTTTTTTTGAGACAGAGTCTTGCTCTGTCACCCAGGCTTCAGTGCACTGTAATTTTTGTATTTTGGTAGAGGCAGGGTTTCACCATCTTGGCCAGGCTTGTCTTGAACATTCACCCACCACAGTCTCCCAAAGTGCTGGGATTACAGGCATAAGTCACTGCACCCAGCCAATATTAGAATATTAAACATAGTTGCTTATCCTCCAGTATATTCTAAGTAGCTTTTTCGTTTGCTTTGTGTAATTTGTCTTATTCATGGTATCTCTTATTCAAGATACCATTCTTAACTACCTTGTAATCTTTGTTATACATAGGTATTTAAAATGGGTTCAGTAAGGAGCTAATTTGAAACTCTGTGGGTATGACTAATGCTTGCTTACTGCTATACAGCCGAGCATGTGACTGGGCAATTTAACTGGTTAATTCCTGTTTTATTAAGTATATACCTATCTTCTCAGGCTGGTTGAACTTACCAGAAATTTTCCATGTTATGCTTCAAGAGGGAAGGTTTGGTTTGCAGCATTTTAAGATTCTAGTGAGAGAAGATTGGAGGTCTGAGTATCCAGTATGCAGATCTTCACTTAAGATCTCTGTTTTCAGCTTGGTGTACTGCTGCCTTCAGTTGTGCTCAGTTTACTAGAGTTCAGAAACTCTCTCTTTTGCCTTGTTGATAATTAACTCATCACTGTGTGGAGGATCAGAGGGAGTCTTTGAATCTATTTCTTTATCAGCCTTTCAAGCAACAATTCCCGTTTTCAGGAATATACCTTTCACCCCAATTTCTAGAAGTGCTTGTAACCACTCACAATTTTGGGGAGAATGCTACACAGTATATAGTGTTAGCTTTCCCCATTGCTAGTTTAGGATTCAGACTTCTTGGATCTTCTAAATCCTTTGCTACTCATCCATTTGATTTCTAGCTTCCAAAATGTTGTAACTGCCTCTTCAAATATACTCACAGTATTATTGCTTCTGATATGGTAAGGGAGAAAAAAGAAGTGCGTGTATTCAAATGCCCAACTTTACATGAAAGATCTTCTGTCATTTTTATATTTAAGAATATATACTAAAATTTATTATTTAATAATAATATTTTTGAAACATGAATAAGTGAAGTAATTTAGTATTAGTTTTGCTTAAAATATCACCAAAAATTTACATCATTGAAAAATAATTGTCCTGACAAGGAGAATCCTTCCAAAGGTATCCCTTAATGGAAGTAAGATATTTTGCATGTTAATACTATAAAAATATCAAAATCCTGATAATGAGTATTGTGGTTTATAATCTTAGGTCTCATATTGATATTTGTTAATATATTAATCATTCTTTGATATAAAACAATTTTATAGAATTTAAGAATATTTCCATTAAGGGTCAGCCAAATCTGCATAATGAATCTTGAATCATTGGACATGTGAAATCTCTTATTAGTTTTCCACTTGTAAAATGGGAATAATAGCAGCACCTAATTTGTAAGGTTATTTTGAGCAATATATATAACATTTGTAACATAACACCTACAATATAATGAGAAATCAATACAAAATAGCTTCTATTATTCTAAGAGGAAATAAGGTAGCAGTTAAGTATAGGACTCTGGAACCAGAATATCTAGTCTTAGATCCTAGATTGACATATTAGTTATAGAAAATTGGATAATTGTTTCTTGTGATTCAATTTCTTCATCTATTAATATATATATATTTTTTAATTTGGGTGGTACTTCCATAATAGCAGAGTAGAGATATCTCTAAATTCATTCTTCCATAAAAGCAACAAAGCACTAACAAAAATGATCAAAATAAGCATTTTAAGAATTATTGGGATTAGTCAATGGCTTATATCAATCAAAAACTGTCAAAAACATTTATTCAAAGAAATGCTGAATGTAGGTAAGAACAGGGTCTGTGGTATTTTAAGTTGGCTTGTCTCATTCCACTTTACCCAGCTCTGCAATAGCCTTGAAAACCAGCAACCTTGCAACTCCTGTGGCTTTGCAGCCATCAAAAGAGCATATTTGTGTTTGGAGCCGCTCAAAAAGCCCTATCTTTAGAGCACTTTAGAGTCACTTTTAAAGCTGTCTTACAGCTACCTGGAAAAATTCCCTTCTCAGGGTGTTGCAGTTATTTGAACTACTCATTCTGTGGGAAAAATTTTATACCCAAGGTATTTGTAAAAAGATACAATTAGCATCAATTTTTTTTTTTTTTTTTTTTTTTTAACACCTCAGCTACCTGAGACTGCTATAGCAGCTGGGGAAAACAAGAGCTGAGCTAAAAGCTTAAAAGGGCAATCTGTGATATCATATGTCTGAAGAGAACTTGGAAAGCTCTGAAATATTCCTGGGGAGCTATAAGGCCACTCACATGAGCAGGACTGAGGACAAGCCAGGCAAGAACTGAGAGGGCTCAAATCTGGCTGACCTTGAGGGCCTGAACAAGTGAAAAGTAAAGGCTAAGGCAAAGATGCAAAAGACCTTGAAGATGTGTTCAAGGAACTGAAGGAAATCTTTAAGCAGTCATTAGCTGACCACTAAGCTTACTGAGCAGGGACTTCAATCATGACTCACTACAGAGAATATACAATGAATATGTAGAAGTAGTCCAGGCAAGTTACTAAGTTACTAAGCAAACAATGACAAATGAACTGAGCAACAAATCCTGGTGAGAGTGAGTATCTGATTTTCAGAGGTGCTACTTTATATTTTCTGAAATGACATGAAATGGGAAGTGTTGGGAAGACAAAAGAAATGTGAAGAATTGGAAAACTATTTTGCACATGTGTGCAAACTATTTTGCATATGTGTGTGTATTTGCGGGTGCACACATGCACACACTAGTCAATTGAAAGTTTTCCTGAGCGAGACTAGATGAAGGACTTACTAGATAAAATTATTAAATTCGCTATTATGAACATACTTACAGAAATAGCTTGGGTGTAATAGCTCATGCTTGTAATCCCTGCTACTCAGGAGCCTGAGGCAGGAGAATCACATAAGTCTAGGAGTTTGAGACCAACCTAGGCAACATAACAAGATCCCATGTTAAAAAAGGAAGGAAGGAAGGAAGGAAGGAAGGAAGGAAGGAAGGAAGGAAGGAAGGAA
>NC_045438.1:26397814-26430814 GCF_002776525.5 Piliocolobus tephrosceles | reverse complement strand
GAAGGAAGGAAGGAAGGAAGGAAGGAAGGAAGGAAGGAAGGAAGGAAAGAAAGGGAAGAAACCATGTCTAAAGATTAAAAAAAAAAAATGAAAACTTACAATGTCTTATCAGGTAGAGAATATCAGTAAACAGATATAATCTACAGAAAAAAAAAAAAATAGGAATTCCGAAATTGAAAAGTAGAATAGTGGCTGGGCACGGTGGCTCACGCCCGTAATCCCAGCACTTTGGGAGGCCGAAGCAGGAGGATCACAAGGTCAGGAGATTGAGACCATCCTGGCTAACACGGTGAAACCCCATCTCTACTAGAAATGCAAAAAAATTAGCCAGGTATGGTGGCAGGCGCCTGTAGTCCCAGCTACTCGGGATGCTGAGGCAGAAGGGAGTGAACCCGGTAGACGGAGTTTGCAGCGAGCAGAGACCATGCCACTGCACTCCAGCCTGGGTGACACAGTGAGACTCCATCTCAAAAACAAAAACAAAAACAAACAAACAAACAAAAACAAAAGAAAAGAAAAGTATAATAGCTAAATGAATAATCCAAGGGGATGATATTCAAAAGCAGATTTAAGCTAGCAGGAGAAAAGAATCAGTGAACTTGAATAAAGGTAAATTGAGATAATACAGTTTGAGAAACAGAAAGAAAAACAGAATGATGAAAAATAAACAGAGCTTCACAGATCTATAAGAAATCATCAAACATATGACATATACATAATGGGATTCCCAGAAGTAAGGGTAGAGAAAAAAGAGAAGAAATATTATTTGAAAAATAAAGTCAGAAACATTAATCTATATATCCAAGAAGCTCAGTGAACTCTAAATAAGATAAACTCAACAAAAGCCACACTTAGACAAACTGTGGCCAAATTGTTCAGAGAAAAAGAGAGAATCTGATAAGCAGAAAGAGAAAAATGACCCTAATGTACAAGGAAACCTCAATAAGTTTAAGAGTTGATTCCTCATCAGAAACCATGGAAGCCAGGAGACCTATTGGAAGTGCTGTAAGAAAAAGACTGTCAATGAAGAATTATATAACCTGTAAAACTATTCTTTAAAAATGGAGAAATTAAGATATTTCCAGATTAACAAATACTGAAATAATTTGTTAGTAGACATACTTTCAAGAAAAAATAAAAGATGTTTTTCAGGTTGAAATGAAAGAACACTAAATGGTAACTCAAATTCATATGATGAAATAAACAGTACTAACAAAGGAGTTACATAGGTAAATATAAAATCTACTGTAAATATATAGTATCATGTCACTGTTCTTCTCTATTTCATTTGAAATGCAACCGTATAAGGCAATAATTATAAAATTGTTTTGATGGTTTTATAATGTATAACGATGTAATTAGCATGACAATAATAGCACAAGAAAAGGAAACAGAATTGGTACTATATTGCAGCAAGGTTTATGTAAACTATTGAAAGAAGTTGATATTAATCTGAAATACATTGTTTCAAGTTAAGATGGTAGTTGTAATCCCATCAGCTAAAATATGCCACAAGGTAATTAAAAAGTTACACTAGAAAATATTTGTTTACCACAAAAGAAGGCAGTAACAAAGGAAAATAGGAGCAAAAACATAAGACACAAGAACAAATAGCAAAATGATAATATTGTACCAAATATCATATCAAAATAAGACAAAGGCATCACGAGAAAAAAATTCTACAGACCTACATTTCCTGTGAATATAGATGTAAAAACTCTCAACACAACATTGGTAAACAGAATCAAACCATATATAAAAATGATTATAAACCATCACCAATAGGATTCATTCCAAGAATGCATGTTGGTTTAGCATCTGAAAATCAATCTGTATAATATATATATCTTAAAAGAATAAAGCACGAAAACCACGTGATCATCACAATAGACATGGCAAAAACCTTTGATGAAACCCAACACATTTTTATGATCAAAAAACAAAAGCACTAAAAAATGTAGGAATAGAGCAGTGTGTCACCTTGACGAGGGGCATGAAGACAGCCCCAGCTAACATGATAAGGGTGCAACACTGACTATTTCTCCTGTAAGATGAGAAACAAGACAATATTCTCCACTGTTGCCACTCAGCACTGTACTGAAGGGTCTACTGATGGAGATTAGGTAAGAAAAGATATAAAAGCATCCAAATTGGAAAAGATAAAATAATACTTTCTCTATTTCTCAAAGAAATCCACTAAAAAACTATTGGAGTTAATAAATGAGTTCATCGACCCAGCAGAATAAAAGATCAACATACAGAAATCAATTGTATTTCTATATACTGCAATGAAAAAAATTCTAAAATAAAACTAAGAAAACAGATACATTTATAACAGGATCAAGAGGAAAAAATTCACAAGAATAGATTTAACAGAAAGAAATTCAAAACTTAGATACCCTGAGAAAATATGAGATATTGGCGAAAGAAATTACAGATCCATTTAAAGTGAAAGACTTCTGTGTTCATGGATAGGAAGACTTAATATTGTTAAGTTGGAGACTTTCCCTAAATTGACCCACAGATTCTATGCAATCCCTATTAATCTCTTAGTACAAAACTACAGTAATCAAGATGTACAAGTAGTCAAGTGTGGTAAGGGCATAATAATAGACACGTAGATTAATGGAATAAAATTGAGAGACCAGATATAAACCCTTAGATTTGTGGTCACTTGATTTTTAACAAGGGGGCAAGACAATTCAGTGGGTTAGATTAGTTTTCAATGGAAATGGATTAGTCTTCTAAAAATCCGTATGTTGGTGAATGAAGTGTCTTCTGCAACACAACAAAATTAACATAAAATGCATTATAAACCTAAATGTTAGAGCTAGAACTATAAAACTTTTAGAATAAATTTTTTGACTTAGGGTTAGACAAGTTTTTTACTAAGATGTGGCACTAAAAGCACAAACGACAAAGAAAATAGAATGAATTTCATAAAGTGTTTAAAAATTTGGTGCTGCAAATGTTACTATTGAAAAAGTTAAGGACAGTACACAGGATGGGAGAAAATATTTACAAATCATATATCCGATAAGGAACTTGTGTTTAAAATATATTTTAAAACTCTTACGACTCAGTGATATAAAAAAATTTAAAATAGAAAAAGGGGATTTGAACAGGTATTTCTCCAAAGAAGATATGCAAATGGCCAGTAAGTACATAGAAATTCAAAATCATTTGTCGAAATCATTAGTCATTAAGGACATGTAAATCAAAACCACAATGAGCTACTACTTAACAATCACTAGAATGGCTAAAGTTTAAAAGACAGACAGTAACAACTGTTTTTATTTTTTATATTTTGTTCCTCAAGTCCTCTTTCTTAAACCTAAGAATTAGTTATGATGCTTTGATAAGAGTGTGAAGTTCTAACCAATTTTTCTGTAATCCAGGACAGGCTTCACAATTTCATACTCTATACTCCCATAACGCCATGGGAACCACATATATACAGGTGTGTTTCTTTCACAGCGTTGACCAGAGGATACATTCTAATTGTTTTTTGAATCCATAACAACTAGCCCCCATGTCTGTAATACGTATCATAATACCAAGAGAAATCTAACAAACCATATAATTTCCATAATAGGTCTTGAAGGACATAGGACATAATGAGCAAAATATTGGGTGGAAATCATTTTGGAGGGAACAAGCATGCTGCAAAACCGCAAGCTGTTTACATGCTCAGAAGATTGGAACAGATGGTGCAGATTGTATGGATGTAAAACTATTCACTACAAACATAAAATTAAAATTTGTTCCTCAATAAGATAAGAGGAGTTGGCTTTCTAGCATAATTCATGAGGAAAAAATACCAAACTACCTAAAAATCAAGAAAAGTTATTTTAATTTATTTCATTTTCAGTGGTCACCTGATATAAAAATCATCTGTTCTTCAAGAGATGTCCAAATCCAGCAGAACTTTTGCCTCACCACCTTTGATCTTCATCTTCACATTTTAAAATAATATTTGGTCACATTTCAGAGTATGTGCAAGGATAACATGCTTGAAAAGGGAAAAACATTTGGCTAAAAATCACCAAATTTCTGGGATGGTAATTTCGAAATTTAAAATTCTAGTAATGTCCCTTCACATCTTCAAATGTAGGGGCTAAAATCAGAAGCAAGTTTATACAATTTGTATTCTAAAAAGTAGAATATAGTAGCTTTTGGACAGATGATCCATTTCGAAAATTGAATTGGCAGGACTCTGAGTAGACTAATTTTAAGTGCATACTTCTACCCTACATTTCTATTAGGTTAAAATATTATTTTAAACAAGAAGTAGATTGTAAAAGAAACTGAGTTTTATTTGTAGATTATTTAGCTCCAACACGCTTTCCTACAACTTTGATTAGAATGAATGAATTCCAGAAGGACCTGCCGCCACGATTACTTGTTAGTGGGATAAAGTCCACTTCATCGGTGACTTTTCCAAATTTCAGAACATAGTCTTGCTTGCTGTAAATTTCCTACACAAAGTGCATAAGCATACAGGTAAGAGACACGGAAAATTTACTTTTTGTAAATTCTGTATGTTGTGTTGATATCTTAGCTGACGGGATAGCCTTGGAATCAGAACTATAAATTATTAGGATAGGCTGTCTAAAGAAGGAAATGTTAAGTTCCTATAGGTATCTGTTTCAAGGTTTTGACAATAATTCTTGCGGGTTTATGATAGGTTTCATATAATGGGCTTATATTATGGACCCTTCCTGACTTGGCTTGTCCTTTTCTACAGGGTTCTTGTGCAAATACAGCTGATCAATATCACAGCATTGTTAATTTGGCAAAGAGATAATAGGAATTTTTACTTCTTTCTTGGACAAGTTTTATTTTATTTTATTCTACTTCATCTCTTATTTTTAAATGAAAAATATAATAAGCAAAACAATGACACTTCCCATGACTAACAGAACCACACAATAATTTCTGTTATGTGACTTTCTTCATCCAGTTCTCCTGATTGCACACATGAAAACAAAAATAAAAAACTTACCCTAAAAATTCTGATCTTAGAAAAGGTTACATTTCTCCAAAATTTACAAATTATTTATAGAAAACACAGAAGAAAGAACATAATAACAAACTTGAAAGTTACTTTCATTAGATTCTCCAGATATCATTTACCCCTTTCTCTATTGAGGGAATAAAATATGTGTGTGTATGTGGTATGTGTGCATGTGTATAATTTCTATTCCCTAAAGCAAAATTTAGAAATAAGGTATGAGTCGAAATTAAAATGAATATATTGTACATTAAATTTTACAGTTGTGTGTATTAATTAGGGCAACATTTGCTGTTTTAACAAATAAACCTTCAAATGTTAATGGCATAACTCATTAGGATTTATTTCTGGCCCACATAATTATTCATAATGTTTACTCAATTGGGAGGAGACTTTCTTCCAAGGTAATTCTGGGACCTAGGACCCTTCTATTTGTGGTACCGTCAGTCTTCACAGCTTCACTATTGCATACCTCCTGCAAAACGTAAATGGAGTTAGAGAGGTTAAAGAAGGGAGCCCATCTTTTAAAGGCCCAGAATCAGAAGTGCTCGAGAATTTGCTATCTTTCCTTCTTACAGATTGACTGATCAATCCACCCTCACTTTTTCTACTCAAAATTCGTACCATTGCTGAATACTTTTTACCCATATTTTAATAACATTTCATTTTTATGACTATAATTTTACTTATTTCAAAAATATATTTTATATGTGTTACCACAAATTTAATTGCTACAGAAAGTTATTAAATGCAAACAAAACTTACCATCTCCATCATCACCTCCTAACCTTCATATGTTGATTCTTTACTGATATATATTTTTATGTTTGGGTCTCACTCCTACAAAAAATCTTACATGCATTAATGAATATAAATAAGAGAATAAATAATTCGATAAAAACCTTGATGTTTGCATAAAATAAATTATATATATGGCACTGCTCTGTGCCATAATTTTTTCATTAACCGTGTATCTCCGGGATATTAGTAAGTTGGCAAATATTTACACATATTCTCATGAATGACACATAACTTTCTATTGAATGGACATATATTTTTCCAGTTTGAGCCAATGGAAAGTGTCATTTAATGAGTACTTTTTTTTTTTTTTTTTTGAGACAGAGTCTCCTGGGAGTGCAGTGGCGCGAACTCGGCTCACTGCGAGCTCCGCCTTCCGGGTTCACTCCATTCTCCTGTCTCAGCCTCCGGAGTAGCTGGGACTTTTAGTAGAGACGGGGTTTCACCGTGTTAACCGAGATACTCTCGATCTCCTGACCTCGTGATCCGCCCGCCTCGGCCTCTCAAAGTGCTGGGATTACAGGCATGAGCTACCGCGCCCGGCCTTTAATGTGTACTTTTATTAGCTTAAATTGCTGGAATAATGACACAGTAAAATACTAAAAATGAGTTCATGGATCAGGTATTGCCAAGTGGCAATTAAAGACTATGCTATAGTTTATGTTCTTGACAAAACAAAAACAAACGACAGAACAATGCAAGCTGTTTATTAAGATTTATACTTCTACATAAACATCAAAAATTAGTATTAGCAAATTAATTTGCACACAGTTATCTTAATTTGCAATAATCTAAAATCTGAAAAATGGCACTTCATTTTTTACAGGTTTTCATTTATTTAATCATCACTGTATTTATCATCTTTTATTCCTTTTAGTTTTCTTATATATCTTATCAATTTGAATTTTAAGGCATAATATATAATTTAAAAGAGCAAAGCATTTTATATTTATTACAGAATGTATATGAATATATATTTATTTGATATTAATTACATTGAATTTTGTTGTAAATAATTTCAACATTTGGGATCAAAATAGAAATTTTTCCTACAACATTTAAATAAATTTACCATTTTTTCTAGGAACATTGTTTCTCACCATATGGAAAACTTTAATACAGTTAACAATTGCAAGAAAACTTTTTCTAGCAATTTTGGAATTTATCCTTCACTTTTTAAATTAAACACTTCCAGAAATCCATAATGAAATAAAAATCCACAAAGACAATTTATTGAGGAACAATACTCACAGAAATTTATCCTTGGCTTTTCATGTCTAGGTAATTTTGTCATTATATATGCCTGTATTTTAAAATTAAAACTAATGTTGCCGTTAATTTGCATAATTAATAATTATTGAGTTGCTATCAATAATAAATAAAATGCTTGGTATCCAATGTTGATTCAATTGGATAACTCACAAGTGCTGAAAAATTAATAAAGTCATAAAACCTGATTGGGCTTTGGGGTGTTATTCTGCCTAAATTAATTTCATGAAATTTGGAGGAATAGATTTTATGGTCATGAGTCAAAAGACACATTTTAAATAAAAATTTGGATGAAGAACTTGGATTCTAAAACACTTAAAAATGAACTGTTATTTTAGAATATACTACTGATTTATTAATATTTTGAGAGATGGTCAGTGATGCAGGATTTTTTGCACCTTAGTTCAGCTAAAATCTGGGTTCTTGTCACTTGATTTATCACTATTTTGTGAGGTTGTCAGTGATGTAGGGTTTTTTGCTCTTTAGTCCAGCTAAAATCTGGGTTCTTGTCTCACGACCAGGTAGAGTTAGGCATGCAGACACATTGAAGGGTTAGGAGAGTGGATTTATTAGGCGAAAAGAAAACTCTCAAAAAATAGGAGGGGTCCTGCATGCAGGTTTTCCACTTCACAAAACTGAATACCAGACTACCACACACAAGCTGAAAAGGCCCAGCTCCTCCCCAGCATAAAGCAGGAATTCTTGGTGGCTCCACCCATTCTCCCAGTGCAACATGCAGGCCCTTAGTCTAAGCCACTCCCCACTGATTTATTTCCCTTACTGAGCATAAGTTAAGGGATGGAATTTTTCACCTTGGGTATGTTAGGTGAGTCCCTTGTGCACAATGACCTGGGCGGCATTTGGCTGTCTTCTGCCTGTATGATCAGTTACCTCAAAGTTCCAAAAATTAAGTTATGAATATCTGCTTTTTAGCACACTCTTTTTTGGAGTACTTCAGACTCATAGAGGGCAAAATTTCTTTCCATTAACAAGAGACAGTGTCTCCTGACAAAAACGTAGCTTTTCCTCTTGCTTGTCTTCTTGGTAACTTTCTTTCAATAGCTATTACAAAGCTTGCTTACACAGGTTTACAGAGAGCCCTAACCACAGGCAAAATATACTAACAAACTATTTGGAAAATATAAAATAGTAAATTGAGCCTAAGGGTAAATAGTGTGATAAAATAGTACAAGTGTTGATATCAGAAGGAAGAGTTTGCATTGATGTTCTGCCATTTCTAAATTGCTGGTTAAACCTAAGCAACTTAGAAAATTTGCCTGTACTTCAACATACTTATTGAAAAAATTAACATTATTGAAGAGTCTGCAAGATTTGATTATAAAAAATTACTAGTTTAACAATCAGAAGATAGTGAGCATCCAATGTAACACATACTATATAGTAATTGTTACACAGTACATATATTTGATGAACAAGATACCAATAAGATAACTATGTTGAATCAAAAATCAGTTATTACTATAGCATTCAACTTCAGGAATCAAAGAACATGAAACCTACTCATATCAAATTATAGCAACTTCACTATTAATGGAAACCTAATAACTTTTAAACATTTGTATTAGTTTCCTTTTGCTGCTATAACAACTTAACACTCACTTGGAGGCTTAAAGCAACACACATTCAATATATTACAGTTCTGGAGATCCCAAGCCTGAAATGGGTTCACTGGATGAAAATTAAAAAGTTGACAAGGTTAAGATCCTTCTGGAGGCTTGAGAAGAGAATCAATTGTCTTGCTTTCTGTGGCCTCTAGAGGCCATGCTCTTTCTTTGGCTTATGATCCCTTTCCTCAAAGCCAGTAGAATAACATCTTCAGATTTTTCTCTAATTTTGACTTTATTGCCTCTTGTTTTTCATTTATGAGGACCACCATGATTAAAATTGGCCAACCCAAATTATTCAGGATGATCTCCCACCACAATATTTAACTTAATCACACCTGCAAAGTTTTTTTTGCCATGTAAGTTAACATATCGTGTGTTTGGGGTATTTAGGCATGGATGTCTTTTAGGGACCATTATTGCTGCTGCCAAACCATTCATAAGATTATCTCTGCTTGGTATATATTCAAGGATAGATATAAGAAAATGGTACATTAGTACTTGCCCTGTAATAAGCATATGATAAATTTCTGAGTGTCTCATTACAAAGTAATATTCAGTTGACTCTTGAACAATAGGTTTGAACTGCATGGGTTCACTTGTATGTAGGTTTTTTTCCACCTTAGCCATCCCTGAAACAGAAAGACTAACCCCTCTTCTTCCTCTTTCTCCTCAACCTAATCAACATGAAGACAACGAGGAGGAAGATCTTAATGACAATCTGCTTCCACTTAATGAATAGCAAATATATTTTCTCTTCTTTGTGATTTTCTTTAATAACATTTTTTAGCTTACTTTTTTATAAAAATATAACATATAAAACATATACATATAAGATACAAAATATGTGTTAATCAGTCGTTCATGTTATTGATAAGGCTTCTGGTCAACAATAGGCTATAGTAGTTAAGTTCGGGGGAGACAAAAGTTATACACAGGTTTTGACTGCATGGGGGTCTAGCAACCCTGACCCCCATGTTGCTTAAGGTCAACAGTATGTGTTTTCTACTGATGGCTTTAAGACAATAGGAGTTGTTCTTTTTGTATTAGAAATGGTAGTTGGCAGTATCTAAATTAGTAATTAAATTAAATTAAAGATTACAGTAATTTAGTTTCTTGAAGTGAATAAGTAAAGCAAATTAGGAAACAAAAGGAGAGAATTTATGTGAAGAGTACAATAATATTGCATGGAAACAACAGGATGAAAGAGCAAACAGTTTTCACTAGATATTATAACCAAAAGCTGAAAAATCATTAGAGACCAAAATAAAATACTCTTTATATTTCTTGAGCTTCATGAAAATTCATTTTCACTTCTCTCTGTGCATTGTGTTTATTCTTCCCCTGATATATATATAGATTGGCTTCCTTTGCTGTATGTGCATGTGATTCATCATTTCTGCCCAAAGTTCTAGAGTCCACATCAGTTTATAAGTTATGGGCTCACAGCCCAAAACTGACTCATCATTTTCAAAACACAAATTCCCTGAAGATACATTTGGTCTGGTAGCATGTAGCCTCTCAATTAGTTTCCCTATGTTTGGTGTTTACACTGGCTACAATGAGCTGTGGAGAAGAACTAACACGCATACAGTCACAGTTTAGAAAAATCAGCAGTAATGCCTCACTTTACTCAGAGAATCTGTGGACTGTTTTCAGGAAGAATATACAAACTGAATAATTATGTCCAACCTGTTCACAGATGCCCATCCACACCTGAGGTTCGAATCAAAGAATGAGAAATTATGAAGTGAATTATTTGTTTGGACAATTTTTTTTTTAACTTTATAATGGGAGTTACGTTTATAGGATATATAGCCTAAAACTCCATGAAAGATTAGTTTAAAAATGCTTTTTATATGTCTTGTGTTCTCATGTTTGAACTATTTTTTAAAAAAGTTAAATTTCTAAATAGAAAATTTTAGAGACTAGAATTCTCACTAAATTAATCTCTTAATTATCCTGCCTTTATGTTTATAGCTATCTTATTCTTACAGTATATAATTGAGTCTTAATTTTTTTGTCCAAACAATCACAGACTTTAACTTGTATGTTTAGGTCATTTATATTGAATCTAATTTTATATGTTTAGATTGAATCTAACAACAACAAAGAGATATGTCCCCTTATTATCACGTTCTCTTTTTTTGTCTTGTTCTGCAATGAGTACTTTTTATTATTTCCTTTTATCTAAATAGCTTGCTGGCATTCAGGTCACTTTAAAAACACATATTGGTTGTCTACTTTTATACATGGAACATTTTACTTTTACATATGGAATAAACATATTGCTATCATATTTGCTTTACATAGTCAATGGCCTTTAAAATGATAAGTATGTGAGCTTTATATTTACTTTGCTTTTTATTATATCTAGCATTCTTCAGTTTTTGTCTGGTACTAAATTTCTTCTTCCTGAAGAAATTCTCACATTTTCTTGTAACATGTTTATGCAAGAAGCAAATTATTCATTTTGTTTTCTATATCAATGATGTTCATGGTAGCAGTTGTGGTGGTGTTTGCATTGTTTTTTCACTGAAAAAGTATTTCTCATTTACTTAATTTTTCTTTATTCCTTTTTTAGGTACATAGGTTTTACTCTATAGTCTAGTGCTGTCTATAGTTTCTGATGAGATGTCTGTTGAAACACTGTCACTTATTTTGTGTTACTTGTTAACTTTTGTTAATCTTTAATGTTTTCTTTTTATCTTTAAATGATGTCAGGTTGAGTATGACATAACTATGTATGTTGCAAGAAGATATTTATCCTGATGAGGTGTTCTCCAAGATTCCTAGCTCTGGAGGATTAGAATCTTTCCTTATTTTTAGAAAAGTCTCTTTATCAGATTTTCTTAATATTTCTGCCCTATTTTATCTCCTTTCTTCTGAGATTTAAATTATACAAATGTTAAATTGTTCGATATTATCTTACAGATTCTTTGTTCTCTGCTCTGGTTTTGTACTATTTTTTTTCTCTTTGGTTTTATTTTGAATAATTTCTATTGACCTATCTTTGAGTTCACTGATCTTTCCTCAGCTATGTAGAGTCTACTGATAAGCTCATTAAAGACATTTTTCACCTCTATTACTGTTTGAGGGTCTTATTATTAATTTTTGACATTTCTTTGTGATTCTCTCTGATAGTTTTTATGTCTCTGTTGAAATTTTCCATTTATTCATGCTGCTATCTACCTTTCCCACTAAAACCTTTAATATTTTAATCATTGCGAATTTCAATTCCCTGCCAGACAGTTTCAACATCTGGGTCATATATGACTCTGGTTCTGCTAATTTTTTGTGTCTCTTGACAGTAAGTTATTAATTTTTTAACATTTTTATGTGACACATAATTTTTGGCTGAAAGCCAGTCAACACATGTAGAACAGTTAAAAACCATGGTAAAGAATAGTTATGCTTGTAAGGGGCAGGTGTCTTATTCTGATAGGCTTTCAGTTTGAAAGGGGTGAGAAAATCATGTGGAGATTCGAGCTGGCTTTGTGTTTTGCTGCTATTATTACTCTCAGTGCATTACTAGCTTAATCTGTCTCTCATGTTTTCTGATGCTTAGGGTGAAATCTAGCTTGCTGGAGATTGTTCTAACACTCATTTTCCACCCTCAGCTTCAGGTTTTTTCTGCATCAGCCTATGCCTCAGTGGGGGTCTCTCTCCATGGTGTTTCCTCTTCTCCCAGTCTTATAAGGTTGTTACTTGCTATTTGATGCTTGCTGGCCTGGAATAGGTAGTCAGGGTCATCCTCTGTTTTCTTGTTCATCTTCAGTTCTACTGCTTCATCCTCAGTCATAGTCAGGCTTTATATATCACTAGTTCTCCAACCCAGGACTTTATCAATGACTGTGTTCCCTTCTGGAGGTACAGGATTTCTAATTGTCTGAATTGCGTTTGGCTTCCTGCCCCTCTGCCAGGGTTAGGATTTTTCTTTTCCTGTACCCTTTTCCCAGATAAAATAGGGCAATTGGATGTGCTATCTTATTATGAGCAGCTTAAATGCTTGTACCATCGAGGAGATGTGGGGAGAATGATCTAGGTGGGGTGCACTGTTTCAGTTTCTATCTCTTCCTCCAGGTATACACCAAGAAGGAAGCTTTCTTAGTTCCCCACATGTCCCTGAACTTTCCAGCAAATACCCAGTAAGGTCCATGGAGAGGAACATTCTACCATTATTTTAAGAAGTCATTTTATGTGTGTGGCTCCTTCATGCTGTTTCCTCATGCTAGCTCACACTCAGCAGTATTCCCTGCAGAACTCCCTGCTGAGTTGGCTGAGGCCTTGTAGGGCTGCACCACAGTTCAAATCTTGTGCCTTTGTCCAATTCTACTTCTTTCCCTCTCTTCCTTCCAGGGTATCAATCTCTATAAAATATATTATGCGCCAAACTCCATCTCAGTATATAAATCCAAAATACCCAACTCGAAATGTTTTCAGAATTTAAATTTAAAATTTTTAACTTATTTTCCATTTTTAATATGGCTGAATAAAAACATATTTGCCTATTCTATTTTGTAACTAAAATGAACCAGACTAAAAAAGTTAATAGAATTTATAAATCAAATTACTTAGCACAGATGCTTCTTGAGGGGTTATGCCCCAAGAAATCCATTATAAGTTGAAAATATTGTGAGCCAAAAATGCATTTAACCTAACTTACCTAACAACATAGCTTAGCCTAGCCTACCTTAAACATGCTCAGAACACTTAGATTAACATGCAGCTGAGCAAAATCATCTAACACAAAGTTTATTTGATAATAAAGTATTGAATACTATACCCAGATGGGCATTTTCTAGACATCATGCGATGCAAAAACAGAACACAATATTTAGTAAACTGAATACTGGTAACATAGTACATGGAAGAATGTCAGCTGTTTACCGTTGTGATTGTGTGAGTGACTGGGAACTGAGGCTCGCTGCCATTGACCCCCATCAGGCAAGATTATAGTACCATATATCACTAGCCCAAGAAAATATCAAAATCAAAATTCAAAGTACAGTTTCTATTGAACATGTATCTCTTTTGCACCATCGTAAAGTTGAAATATCTTAAGTCAAGCCACATAAGTTGAAGACAATCTGTATAAGAAAGGGATCTAAGGGAGTGAAAATTAAATAAGGGAGAAAGTAACTAAAAAAGAAACAAAGAAGAAAGAAGTAAGGAAGGAAGCAAAAAGAATGATTTCTTTTTTGTATCAATGAAATCATTATTAACTGTCAATTGCAGGAAAAATCTCTGGACACTCACTGATACCACATGTATCAGGGAGGTAAGAACTAAATAAGAAAATACAGATAGGCAACCTTATCCAATGTTACAGAATTTAGACTTGCCTTTCAATAAGTCATTAACTCAGGAACTTATTGATTGATCAATTAAAATAAATATTCATTGAATGCTTCAATGTGACTCTAATGACAATGGTTTTGTGGGGAAAACAAATGAATAATACATGATCCCTTCGTTTATAGTTTATTAAAGAAGGGAGATTAGACAGAAAGCTGTTTTTAATATTTTGAATATATTTTACATGTAAGAAACTTTATCCCATTTAATCTGGAAAACATTCTGTATTTAATAGATTCTAATTTGTACTTCCTTTGTGTGAGACACTGTCTTAGGCCCTAGTTATATTGTACCAGGAAAAAAAAGATGGAAATCTGTGACCTCATTGAGGTTATACTCCCATGAAAGACTTAGTAAATATGCGATGCTAAGGGAAAAACAATTTAAAGAAAAGCAACGAGAAATACTAGAAGATATTGAACATCTTCAGTTTTAAAAGGTTTGTTAGTGAGGTCTTGCTGGGGATAGTTATTTCAGCAGAGATGTGAAGGAAGAGAGGGAAGGCGCCAGGAAGATAACTGGAGTAAGGCTATTTGAGGCAAAGAGGAAGAGGAAGCACAGCAGTTGGAAATTAGGAGCTGGCTTCTTCAGCAAGATCATTAAACAAGGCAAAAATAAATAGGAGATGTAATTAGAGCAATAGGTTTGGGTAGGCCCTTGTAATCCATTGTAAGAACATTTTGTTCAACCTTGGAATAGAATGGAGAACATAGAGAAGGCTTTTGAGCAGAGGAGTGACCAAATCTAGCTTCTCTGTTGAGACTGAACTATGGAAGTAATGGCAGAACAATTTTTTAACTACAGTTATACTGTATGTTTTATTTATATCTGTATTAATATTGTATATTATTATTTGTTGTTATTCCTTATGTACCATGTTTGTTACTTATATTTGTTATATTTCTTTATATTTAATATGTTTATATGTTATACATGTATTGCTATATTCTATATATTATGTACATGTATTATAGATGTATTTGCATGTGTATTTATATATTATATAGCATAAATATGTATTGTAGATGTATATGTGGAAGGTGCTTTGAATCTATCCTGTTTCTCATCAAAATTTAAAACATTCATTTATTTATTTATATCTCTCATTTATTTATGTATATCTCTCTATTCATGTTTTTCATTTTATTCAGTGGATTTCCATGCTTTATTATTTATTTTGATACTCCATTGTTTCAGTCTTGGCCAGTGGAAGCTCCCTTTGACAATATATCCATCTATTTTTGAACACTTTATTGCTTTCTGGCACGAGAATATATCTGAAGCTTATTTTATCCTTAACATGTCTTATCCCTAGAATTATCCATTTCTCTAAGGCACTCTTGTTTCATTTATTGAAAAATAATATTTTGAAGAAGTCAAGGTCTGAGTGGTAGATTTGTTTATGACTTTTGGGATGTTCCTATTCATAGACCCTCTCAGTAGATGCATATAATCACCTTTATATCCATCTATCTATGTGTCTACCATTTATCTATCTGGAATCCATCATCTATCTAATCTATGTATATTGCAAATTATGAGTTCACACCAATATTGCTAATTCCAATCCAATAGCACAGCAATTACTTTAGTTATCAGTTTTCAATGTTTGAATCTTCCTTCTCTGACAGTGAAAGAATGTGGCTTCCATTCACTTTAAATATGTACTTGTTTAATTTTTCTGTATATAAATCCATCCATCTTCTGTGTCATAACCTCCTCATCTGTATGGATGCCTTCTCACCCTGTTTGGGCTCCAATATCTTATACTACATGGCCTCTATCGCTGAATTTCCTTTTCACTCTGCTTGCTCTCTGACTCTCCATGCTGAGCCTCCTCTCTCTGGCAATGTCTTCCTATGCAGGTTTATACTCTGTTTTCCTACGTGGCCTCCCCTTTTGTGAGCACTACTTCTTCACCCTGCTTAAGCTCTGGATATCCATGTTTTGTCACCATGATTCCCTTCCCACAATTTTTTACTTCTGTCTACCAAATAGATTATTCACTGAATTGTTCAGAAAAAGAAGTGAAGAAGTGGGAAGTGGGAAGTGAAGAAAAATAATTATCATGGAATCACTTATAACATCCTTCTTCCTTTTATACCTTATACCTGATCCATAAATAAATTATGTTGGTACTACATTCAGATATCCAGAATACAACCACTCATCCCCATTTCCTCTATCGTCAAAGGGTAACACTACGTTTGTGCTGGATTCCATAGATATTCCTTTAGAAAACTTGGAAATACTGGATCATTCTCAGAAAGGGAGAAGTTGACAAGTTAAAGCTCATTTAGGAAAGATAACATTGTTTTGTGTGGGGATTTAAGTGGGCACCTGTGATTTATTGATAGGTTTTTGCTTGTGCTTTTTAATTATTTTGGAACCACAATACTCTATTGTAATGATTTAGAGAAGGGTGAATGAACTCAAACTTTGTACTTTCATAAAAGATTCATAACCTCCTGGCAGCTGTGATTGTATCCCTTGAAATGTTGAAAAGGAAACAAATCTCCCATATTGCCCAATTGACCATACAGTTTGGACAATCTGTCTGCTATCTATTCCCATCAACCCTCTGTCTTCTTACAGAGTTTCTTCCTGATACATGAAAATTATTTCATACATATATATGTGTATATATATGTAATTTCAAGTATCATTGTTTCATCTATATGTAATTCTAGCAGGAAAGAAGATGCCTCTGGACCAGAGAATAGACCTTTTATTACTGACAGATTGCCTTAGCATCAGTTACCCATGCTTCAGTTTTCACGGGGTAATGCAATAAATGACAGATGTTCACTCTCCTATGCAGTAGCATTGCACCACAGGAGATGAACCCTAAAGTAAGACTTGGAACATATATGGAGCAGCTGGTGTATCATTCTATTCTGCTTGTGTGCATGTAAGAGACAAAGGTGGGAGAGAGAGAGAGAAACAAAATGAGAGACATCTCATCTTTCTTACCTTTGCTTTAGAGGGTGGGGTGAGTGATCACTACTCTGTACTGTAAACAAGTGATTCCAGCAGGGATAAGAGCAGAACTACTCATTGGAGCAGTATGCTACCTAACATCTAAGTCATGTTTGTCTTTAATTCATACTTTAATAGATACATCAACTGCCTCTGGACTGTGAAGAAGCAAAAATATTCATGGAGAATTATTTTCTAAACACTTCTTTACTCAATAAAAACACCACAAATTGGGCCGGGCACGGTGGCTCACGCTTGTAATCCCAGCACTTTGGGAGGCTGAGGAGGACGGATCACGAGGTCAGGAGATCCAGACGATCCTGGCTAACAAGGTGAAACCCCGTCTCTACTAAAAATACAAAAAATTAGCCAGGCGTGGTGGCGGCCACCTGCAGTCCCAGCTACTTGGGAGACTGAGGCAGGAGAATGGCGTGAACCCGGGAGACGGAGCTTGCAGTGAGCCGAGATCGCGCCACTGCACTCCAGCCTGGGCAGCAGCGCGAGACTCCACCTCAAAAAACAAACAAACAAAAAAAAAACCCCACACAAATTAACTTTTATTTTAGGTATGTGAAACTCAGAAATGTGACATTAAATAGGAGAAATAAAGTTAATGAGCTCAAAAGACAATAAGAAGAGCTGGAAGTAGTTATCCGTGGAACAATTACCTTAGAGCCTCTGACTGTGTCTATTGCTTCAGTTGTCTTTCTTGAATCCATTTCCAGCTGCCTCTTGAATACCAGTATTTGGGATAGAACAAGTTACATGAAAGACCAGTTATGTGTATAAATAAAAAATGTGCTCCAACCTTTATGCCACATCCTTCATAAAATCTTCCCTATGTAATGATTCTGCTGCTATGCCAAACCTAGAGATATCAATCACTGTCTTATCTGAACTTTGATAACTTGCAAGCTATAATTTTCTTAAGGAAATATCCCTAAGAATATTAAGATATTTTCTAAAAATATCTGCCTAAAAATGAAAATTTTTATTTATTCATAATTACATAAGTTTTATGCTTAATAGATATTCAGTAAACAGTTTTAAAAAAAATAAGTTATACAATATATCATTTCCAAGAGCAGTGAACAGTAAAATGAAGCTTTCTGTTGATTTAGAATGACAGAATAATGTGTTCTTAGATAGGCCAAGCTGAGTTCTAAATATCAGTGTTGTCAGTATTGTCTAAAAGACTTCAAAGCCACAGGTCAGCAAGCTATGGGCCTAATCTTGTCCATGTGGTAAATAAAGTTTTACTGAAACTTGGCCACATCCATAAATTTACATCTTGTCTGTTTCTGGTTTTGGGATACAATAATAGAGTTGCCCACCAAAAGTAAAATATTTACTATCTGGCCCTTCACAAAAAAGTTTTGCCATTTTTGCCATAAGTCAGTATTAGTGAAAATGTGATAATTGATGATAAAAACAACAAACTTTTCACTGCCCTACTAATATAACATAACACTCTTTATCCAATGACAGGGTTTACTGACATTAAAATAGTGTATTCTTCTTTAGTGATTCCTAGCATTGCTTATGTGTTTGGTTCTTCTTTACGTAATTATTTTTTAAATTGCAATAAGAAGTCAACTTAAGGACAATATTCTTCTATTAAATATTCAAATTACTTGCTTTCATTAGAGATTAAATTTTTATAATTATCCTTTGTTAAACATCTCAAAGACAGAGATCTTTTCCACCTTATTCATTATTGTAAGCCAGTACTGATACAGCACCAGGAATGAGGATACTGCTAAAAAAATATCTGTTCAGTTATGTGTGAGGCTTGGACAGAGTTTTCTGAAAACTCATTGTGACTAGAACGAAAACAAAGCACAAGCATCCAGGGAAGGGCTGGACCCACAAACCAGGTTGTAGTGCAGAGATTCTGAATTAACCATCTCCTGTGCATCAAGCCTAAATCCTATTGGCCTCACTGTGCTGTCACTAATTTAAGCAGGCTTTTGGCCTACTTCCTGCAGGTGCAACTTGACAGTTTAATTTCAGTCACTCGTTATACCTCTTACCTACTTCCCTGGGTATGTATTCCTCTGTCGCTAGGTCTGGCATCCGCTAGAATCTGTTTAGTATTCAGGCTTGTCCAACCAGAATGGTTGGATAGGTTCTACACAGACACTTCTGATCTAAAATTATAACTAGGATTTAATGTATAGAGGTGTATCTGTGTGATGATACAGAAAGTCCTGTTGCACTAGAAGAAGAATTTATTACTTACATTTCCTGAGAGAAGGGATCATGCCACACCTGAGAGAAGGGAACAGGGCCACAAAAGAAATGTAAGGACAGTCAAGAGGCAGATGACAGGAGCAAGAAGGCAAAGGCCAGAACCTTTATGTGGGATTTCCACAGAAAAGGCAAGAAAGGGCAGACTGAACACTGTAGGATTGGCCAGTTTGAACAATTTCGACAAGCTCAGAACTATAAGGATGTTCTCTAGTTGCGTGGTACCTGGCCTTAGAAGGATTTTGGGCCAGGAAAACATTGGCTTGGTACATGAGAGTCACATCAGAACATAAGTGGGGATGGCGTTGAAATGGCCTGTCTGCATTTGAAAGCCACATTTTAGGCTAGCTGTCCAACACTCTCAGAAATTCTCTATCCCTGGAAAGTGCAGTTACTTCCCAGGTCTGGAAGGCTCCCAAAAGATGTATTATAAACATCTTCTGTTTATTATAAAAAGATGTTCTTCCCTTTTTAGATCTATCAACTATCTATTAACTATCCATCAACTGTCTATGTATCATCACCTACTTATCTATAATTTATTTCATTTTAAAAATAGTTGTATAAAGTTCCATCATATAAATATGTCATTAGTTATTTAACCATTAATTCAATAATGAACACTCAGTAAAGTTGCTGCAAAATATCTTTCCTGTGTAAACTGTAATGCACCAGGTCTTTTTACATCTTTAAATTATATTATTAACGTAGAATGACTGAATAGAGTTTATGAAATTTATTTTAGTATAAAGTTGAGGAAAAGATACACCTTTACTTCTTTTTCCTGATATTTAGTCAATGAACCCAATTACATAAATGTAATAATCCTTTCCAGCCATTGTTCTAAAGTACATTTATCATATACTATTTTTTAAAAAACAAAAATCTATTTCTAGATTATTTTTTCATTCAGAAATTCTGTTTTTTAAATTACACTCCAATGAGCTAGTAATCTGTCCATCTTGTGCATCACTCAGTGCTCACATGTCTAAAGATTGCAGCTATATGACAAATTTTAATATCTGTTTAGAGAAGCCCCATACTGGTTTTGGGTTTTTTTTTTTTTTTTAAAGAAAAAAACTTCCTGGGTATTCTTATAGGCTTATTAATCTACACTGGGGATCATCCAACTTTTTGTAATGTCTAAGTAAAATTACCAGTTAAGTAATATTTTAAGTTTTGTAGCCCATTAGGTCTCTATCAACTAATCTACCCAGCTTTTGTAGGGCAAAAATGCAATAGACAACATGTAAGTGAATGGGCATGGTATGGTTCAGTAAAATTTTATTTTTGAGAACAGGTGGTGGACTGGATTTGGCCCAGGGCCATAGATTGCCATCCCCTGATCGAGATAAAATTTACAATATATATACTTGGCCAAGTATAACATATACTTTTATCTGCTCATATCAGCCCCATTATTAAAACTCTTTCTTTGTTTTTTGTTTTTTTTTTTTTTTTTTGGAGACAGAGTCTCGCTCTGTCGCCCAGGCTGGAGTGCAGTGGCCGGATCTCAGCTCACTGCAAGCTCCACCTCCTGGGTTCACACCATTCTCCTGCCTCAGCCTCCCGAGTAGCTGGGACTACAGGCGCCCGCCACCTTGCCTGGCTAGCTTTTTGTATTTTTTAGTAGGGACGGGATTTCACCATGTTAGCCAGGATGGTCTCGATCTCCTGACCTCATGATCTGCCCGTCTTGGCCTCCCAAAGTGCTGGGATTCCATTATTAAAACTCTTACTCTTTTTCCCTTTCCTCATCAAGTTATATGTCAGCTTTCATGATCTGGTTAACAACCACCCTAACAGTCTTATTTACAACAATTTCTGCACATAGACTTAGACATGTCAAAATACTTTTTACAATTTATTATCTTTTGTATCTCCGCACTTTTGCACAAATTATTTTCTCCTCAAAAAATGCTATTTCTGGCTGACAGGCAAAGCACAATGGCAGAGTAGATCTCTCCAGCCATCTTACTCCCACAGGAACATCAATCTGAACCACTATCCAAAAGAATCTTCACAAGAATTAAGGGAACCTGAACGTGTGAGTGACATTATGAAGCCCCCTGGACTGCAAAGGTGAATAACATTGTGGTGGGATAGTAAAGGAATGGGTTCTCTGTGATTGTGATACTTGTCCCCACCAAGCCATTATGGAAACACATGCAGAAAATCCCTCTGGACTCACAGTTTCTACAGTGAAAAAGTGAGCTCAATGGAGGTGAACACTAGGCTACACCACTATCCTGGGTCCCTCAGTGAGAGATTCACTCTGTATCAGCCCACAGGGAGAATCACAAATACTGATGTGGGGCCAAACCACCGGAAGTCAGTTGGAGTCAAAGGGAGGGGTGGGGCTAGGGGCAGCCAGCAGTGGTGCTTGGTAGTGGCTCACCATCTCTGCCAGAGGAGATCCCACACCAGAGAGGCTGCTTATGGGTGTCACACTGTAGGAAGCACAGTCCACAGATGCTCTGGAATCTAGAGCCTGACTGGCTCTCCCACATAGTCTGGAGGGCCCTCCATAAATCTATCAGCCCATCCAGCTGGAGCACGCTTTAGTGGTGGAGTCATTGTGAGACTTGCATCTAACCTGGTCATCAGGTGCCCTCTAGTGCTTAAACAGAATACAATAGCCAGTTTTCTCAGAATTTCTCAACAAGCCCTCTGAAATAGAAAGGTCACAAACTCAGACTTTGAAGACTAGATGAAGAAAAAATGCTGACAAAACATACACACATACACAAAACATACAACCAAGAATACTTTTGCTTAGCAAAAGTATGTTTCAGAAAAGTAAGAGAAATTAAAAAAAATTCCCTAACAAAAAAAACAGGAAATTTATTGCAACCAGGCCTGCCTTATAAAAAATACTAAATGAAGTTCTTCAAACTGAAACCAAAAAATGCTAATGTTTAGCATAATAACATCTGAAGGTATAAAGCAAATTCATAATACTCTAACAAGACAATCCTGGAACATGAACCATTTACACCCATCATAGGAAGGTTAAAAGACAAAACAAATGAAAATAATAATTACAAAACTTTGCTAAGAAATAAGCAATATAAAAAGATACAAATGAAGACATCAAAAATACAAAATGTGGGGAGGTAATGGAGCTAAAAAGTAAAGTGAGTTTCTTCTTATGATCAAAATTAAATTTTTATCAATTCAAAATAACCTGTTATAGCCATAAGATGTTTTTAGTAAGCCTTGCGTTAATCACAAAACAAAAACATTTAACAGATACACTAAAAATAGAAAGCCAGATCAAAACATACTAACAGAGAAAATCACTTAATCACAAAGGAAGACAGTAAGAGAAAAAGAAAGAAACAAAGATTCTACAAAACAACCAGAAAGCACATAACAACATAGCAAAAGCAAGCCGTCACCCATCAACAATGCCCTTTAATGTAAGTGAATCAAATTATCTAATTCAAAGACATACAATTGCTCAATGGATTAAAAAATAAGACCCAACTTCACGCTGCCTACAGAGATGCACTTTACCTGTAAGTGAATGCACAGACTGAAAATGAACTGATGGAAAAAAATATTCCATGCAAAGGGAAATCAAAAGAAAGCAGGAGTAGCTATACCTATATCAGATAAAATAGACTTCAAGTCAAAACTATAAGAAGAGACAAACAAGGTCACTATATAATTATAAAGGGGTCAATACAAATAAGAAGATATAACAATCATAACTATATATATGCACTTAACACTGGGGCACTTAAATATATAAAGCAAACATTAATTGATCTAAAGAGGGAGATAGACAGCAATACAGTAACAGTAAAGAACTCCAATACCCAACTTTTAGCAATAAATAGATCATCTAGACAGATAATCAGCAAAGGAATATCAGATTCAAACTGCACTCAAGATCAAATGGGCCTAACAGACATTTACAGAACGTCCAACAGTTATGGAAATTCACATTCTTCTCAGCTGCAAATAGAACATTCTCTAGGATAGACCACATGTTATGCCATGGTACAACAAGTTTTAACAAATTTTAAAAAATCGAAATCATATCAATTATCTTTTCTAACAATAGTGGTATAAAACTAGAAATTAACAGGAACTTCTTGAAAAACTGTACAAATACATGGAAATTAAACATCATGCTCCTAAAAAACAATAGGTCAATGAAGAAATTAAAGGAGAATTCTAAAATATTCTTGAGACAAATGAAAATGGAAACACAGTATACTAAAACTTAAGGGAAACAGCAAAATTAGTTTTTAGAGGGAAAATTATAGCAATACACATCTACATCGAAAAGGAAGAAATGTCTCAAATAAACTAATAATACACCTCAAGAAACTAAAAAAGCAAGAACAAACTAACCCCAAATTTAGTAGAGGAATAAAATAATAAAGATCAAAGCACAGGCTGGGCGCAGTGGCTCACGCCTGTAATCCCAGCCATTTGGGAGGCTGAAGCGGGTGGATCACGAGGTCAGGAGATCGAGACCATCCTGGCTAACACGGTGAAACACTGTCTCTACTAAAAATAAAAAATAAAAAATAAAAAATAAAAAATAAAAAAAATAGCCAGGCGTGGTGGCAGGTGCCTGTAGTCCCAGCTAGTCGGGAGGCTGAGGCAGGAGAATGATGTGAACTTGGGAGGCAGAGCTTGCAGTGAGCCGAGATTGTGCCACTGCACTCCATCCTGGGTGACAGAGCAAGATTACATCTCAAAAAAAAAAAATCAAAGCGCAAATAAGTAAAATAGAGACAAAAAGTATAAAATATCAATAAAACAAAGATTTGGGGTTTTTTGAAAAGATAAACAAAATCAACAAATCTTTAGCCAGTCTAAAATGAAAGAAGTCTCAAATAGATACAATTAGAGATGAAAAAGAAAGCATTACAATTGATACCACAAAAATACAAAAGATCATAAGAAACTACTATGAACAATTTTACATCAGAAATTTGAAAAAATCTAGAAGAAAGGAATAAATTCCTGGAACGTAAAACCAGGATAGGTTTCCCAAAGAAACTCAAAGAAAAGTTCAGGATGTGATGGCTTCATTATTGAGTTCTACAAAATTTTTAAGAAGAAGTAATATCAATACTTCATCAATGATTTCAAAATAAGTGAAAAATAGAAAACTCTCCTAACTCATTCTAAGGGGCCAGTATTGCCCTGATTCCAAAACTAGACCAGGGCACAATAAAAAAAAAAAAAAAAAAAAAAAAACTACAGGCCAATATTCCTGATGAACATAGCTGCAAAAAATTCTTGATAAAATACTAGAAATCAGTATTCAACTGCACATTAAAAAGATTATTTAGCATGATCAAGTGGGATTCATCCAAGAAATACATGGATGCTTTAATATACACAAGTCAATAAATGTGATATATTACATTAATGGAACAAAGGATTAAAAACACATAATCATCTCAAAAGATGCGGAAAAAGCATTTGACAAAAGTCAACATCTTTTCATTATAAAAATCTCTCAACAAATTAGGTGTAAAAGAAACATACCCCAACGTGATGGAGGCTATATTTGATCAACCCACAGCCCACATTATACTGGGGGAGGGCGGGGAGTAGAAACCTTCTCCTTTAAGATCTGAAACAAGAATGCCCACTTTCACAACTATTTAACATAGTACTAGAAGTCCTAACCAGAGCAATTAGGCAAGAAAAAGAAAGAAAAGCCATCCATATTGGAAAGAAGAAAGCCAAATTTTCCCTGTTTGGAGACAACATGATCTTATTTAGAGAAAAAAACTAGACTCCAACAAAAAACTGTTAGAACTAATAAACAAATTCAGTAAAGTTGCAGGGAACAAAATCAACATACAAAAATCAGCAGCATTTCTAAATCTTAATAGTGAACTATCCAAGAAAGAAATCGCGAAAGCAATCCCATTTACAGGAGCTACAAAAAATACTTGGAAATAAATCTGACCAAGGTAGGTCAAAGGTTTGTGCAATAAAAAGTATGAAACATTGTTGAAAGAAGGGTGAAGAGGATACAAATAAATGGAAATATATTCCATGTAAATGATTGGAAAAAGTAATATTATTATAACGTCCATGCTACACAAAGAAATCTACAATTTCAATCCAATCTTTACCAAAATTTCAGTCATTTTTCACAGAAATGAGAAAACAATCCTAAAATTCACATGGAAACACAAAAGACTCCAAATAGCCAAGGTAATACATAGCAAAAAGAAGAAAGCTGGAGGCATCACACTATCTGATTTTTAAATAGACTCCAAAACTATAATAATCAAAACATCATGGTATTGGCATAAAAACAGACACATAGACCAATGGAACACATCAGAAAGCCCAGAAATAAATTCAGACATTTAGAGCCATGTGATTGTCGATAAAGTTGCCAAGAATACAATGAGGAAAAGACAAACTCTTCAATAAATGGTGCTGGGAAAGTCAGATATCAACATGCAGAATAATAAAATAAAATAAAATGCGACCCCTATCTCTTGCCATATTAAAAAAATCAAGTAAAAATGGATTAAATACTTTATTGTAAGACCCAAAATTACGAAATAACAAGAAGAAAACATAGGAGAAATGCTATATGACGTCAGCCTGGGCAAGAAGTTTTCAGACAAAACTTCAAAAGCAGGAGTGACAAAAGAAAAACAAACAAATGGGGCTACATCAAACTAAAAAGCTTCTATACAGCAAGGGAAAAAATCAACAAAGAAACAACCTACAGAATAGAAGAAAATATTTGTAAATTATACATCTGACAAGGGATTAATATCCAGAATTTATAAAGAACTCACACAACTCAATAGCAATAATAATTACTATTATTATTATTATCTAATTAAAACAATGGGCAAAAGATATGAATAGTCATTTCTCTAAAGAAGAAATACAAATGGCCAACAGGTATATATATACACACACACACATTTATATATATATTATGTATATAATATATATATATAAAGAAAAAGAGGTTTAATGGACTCACAGTTCCACATGGCTGGGGAGACCTCAAAATCGTGGCAGAAAGTGAAAGAGGAGCAAACGCACGTCTTACATGGTGGTAGGCAAGAAATTATGTGTGGCATAACTGCACATCCTGATATTCACTATCCTGAGAACAGCATGGGAAAAACCTGCCCCCATAATTCAATTACCTCCAATCAGGTTCCTCCCATGATGTGTGGGGATTACAGGAGCTACAATTCAATATGAAATTTGGGTGGGGACACAGGCAAACCATATCAGATGGAATTTCTTATAAGACTTGAAACCTTGGGGAAACACGTGATAGTGTGATTGATTTCTATCTCCATAGTGGTCTTTATTTTTTTACCTAGGTTGGCTCTAGGTAGGTTCTGGGCTGGACTGGCAAGGGAGATCCTGATTCTTCTCAGTGCCACACAGCACTTATTCTAAAATCAACCACATAACTGGGTTCAATATCACTAGCCATCAAGGAAATATAGATCAAAAGCACACTGAACTATGAAGTACCATAAACATTATCTAGATAAATGTATTATCGTTCTTTCAGAAAAAGGAAAGAAGGTTGTTTTGATGGCTATTTTTTCAATAGAGAAAATCCAGCCTGCCTTTCCATGGTAGAGTTGCCCTTAAGATGGTCTGGTGGGAGCTTAGATGTTTCTATTATACACATCATTGAGCTAGATTTTGCTCTGTGAGTCAATTTAATAAACTTTCTTCATCTTATGGTGGGTCACATCTCTTAACATTCATTGATATGCCTGATATGCCTATATGTTTGTTTTTAATTTTGTACTATTTTTTACCTTGTAAAAATAGTTTCTCTCTCTCTCTCTCCCCCCCTCCACCTCCTCCCTCCCCCTGCAACCACTCCAACTTTCCACCCACCTCTTTCTCATCTGCTTATGTCTATCTTTTGGTATGTAATCTTATCTATCTTATGTTCTAGTGGTTACATTTATAAAACATCCTTTTAATACCTTTGGTAAATTCTTTTCCAACTTAACTTTCTCATATTTGGTTTGACAGGTTAAATGACATCATTTAACTCTGAATTATGTGATGATCAACAAGGATTTTCTAATTTCCCCTTTCAGGTATGCTTCTCCTTCATTAGTTGCATTAAAGATTATATAACAGAACATATATCATTTAAAATTATTCTCCATACTTGTTCTTGTTTTCCTACATAATTCAATAAATGTAATGTTCACTATCAGTCATTCTGCCAGTTCTACCAGTATTCTTTATTGGAAGAGGTTTGTACTGCAGTATATTCCTCAGAAAATGCTAGTGAAAGATGAAACTGGATATCTGTCAGTCTGTACTCTCTGATAGTCTGACATCTGCCTACTCTTTGCACAACAGCAGCCTCTAAGAAAAATTATGTAGCTGATTGGATAAGGGGATGCTAATTGATATAGGAGAGCAATTTCATAGTTTTCTTCAAGATCAACCAATTCTATCACATAAATTTAGACTTTGACATAGGTAGGTTACTCATGTGGGCTACATTTTTGTAGACATATGACCTTATAAGTAATATGAATTCCTCAGTTTAGAATACATTTTGAAAGCAGTGATGATGAGTCAGGTGTAACTACAGCACCGAAAGACAGACCAGAGATAGCCAAAGATGAACAAAGAAAATGGTCAAAGAGAAACACAGAGAGGCTGGCATGTGGTCCCCAGTATAATACCTTATTAACTAAAATTATTCATTTTTGACAAGAATGCAACAGAAAAGCTGTGTGTCCTTCTCAGTGCACCATTAAGAAGTTCTGAATGTCAATGTGTTTTCACTGAAGATATTTAGCTTGGTCATTATTTAAGGTGATTATTTGATTATTTTCTTTTTTTACTGAAGTGCTTTTTTTTTTCTCAACAATGTATACTGGAAATAATCCCATAATAGTTCATAGCAGTCTTCATCATTCTTTTTTTGCAGATGCATAGCACTCCCTTTTTTAATGCAGCCATTTTTCTATCAATATTTTGCAATTACAAGTGTTGGTGCAACACATAAATTTACATCTTTCTATTTTGTTATTGATGTAGGTGTATCTTCAAGATTGGTATCTAGAAGAATGATTTCTGTGTCAAATGATAAGTGCATATTTGGTTTTGCTAGGTCTTGTCAACTTTCCTTACTGAAGAGTTGTACCAGATTACATTCCCACCAGCAATATGTCATAAGACCTGGTTCCCCACAGCTTCACCAATGGAATGCTTATCACATATTCTAATTTTTATCAGTCTGATAGCTTAGAAATAGTATCTTAACATTTTAATTTGCATTTCTAAAATTATAAGTGATTTTAAACATTCATATGAGGGCTTTTTTAAAGTCTTTTAAAAATTTCTTTTATATCATTATTGTATCTTCTTGGTGAATGCCTATTCGTGCCTTTTCCCAGGTTTTCTATCAGGTTTTAGCATTTGTTCTTCAAGTTTTTGTTTGTTTGTTTCTGGTTTTGCTTTGTTTTTCTTTTTTGAGACAGCCTCTTATTCTGTCACCCAACCTGGAGTACAGTGCCGCAATCACAGCTCACCTACAGCCGCTACCGCTGAACCCATGTGATCCTTCTACCTCAGTTTCCTGAGTAGCTGGGACAACAGGTGCATGCCACCACACCTGTCTAATTTTTTTGGACCTTTTGTAGAGATGGGGTTTCGCCATGTTTTACAGGCTGGTCTCAAACTCCTGGGCTCAAGCAATCCACCCACTCTGGTCTCCCAAAGTTCTAGGATTACTGGTATGAGTGACTGCTCCCAGCCTTATTCTTCAAGTTTTCAGAGTTCTTTATATATTAGAGATATTTGCCATTTAAACATCGTCTGTGTTTGGAATATTCTGAATATTTTATCCCAGATAAATTATATTCTGTCTTTGTTTACATTGTTTTTGTGATGCAAAGTTTTTCATTGTTATGTGATCAAATCAATTATTTTTTATTGCCTATAGGTTTTGACTTAACCTCAGAAGGCCTGTGCTCCAACAAAAGTTAAAGAGGAATTCACTCATACTTTCTCCAAGTACTTTTATATTGTGCTTTTTGTTTTTTGTTTTGTACACTTACATCCCTTCCTTTTTGCCTTTCTCCTCTCATAGAAATTATGCTTTTGGAAAACTGACACTTGAAATTGCCTTTCCCTTTAAATAAAACTTATCCTTTTAAATAAAGTTCCCCCTTTAAGTCACAGGTCTGATTCTTTAGGTTGCTCTACTTTGAAATCTGTCTTATACAACTGTGATCTGATGTGCTCTGATCTGCCTATTATATGTTAGTATGTTTAGAATGGATTTCTGGTAGTTTAGAAATAATCTTTCTGGTGGATTTAATCTTTCACTCCATCCCACACTCAAACCCCTTTGCTAGTGTCTCTCTCTCCTGAGTCCTCATCTGCAGTTTTTCTCAATCCCTCCTTGCTTGCTAAGATGAAGTGAAAGCCAATGGGACTGGGGCACTGGTATTTGTTGATTTTCCTCCTTTTAATCCAAGTTATTTACTGTTTCAGCATTGTCTGTCTTCAAATAATAATGAAGGTTTAGTTGTGTATAGACATTTCACATGGATTGGGAACATTTGGAGAGTGCTTATTACGCTGCCTCTATTATCTACAGTTAATAGAAAATCATCTGTGTGTTTGTGAATTCAGCAAAATGTATTCATGGTCCTGGCTCATCAAAGATACTTTACCTGCTCCACCAATAGAACAGGTATACATATCTAAACACAATTATTGTGACAATTTCTGATTTTTGTGGATGCTACTACATGTGGGGAAAATCAATAGTGATAGAGATAGGAGGCAGCTAAGGGTCCCCCAGTGAAAGCCCACGCCGAGCCTAAAACAGTCTGAAGGCTGAAAAACCAGACTGCCGATCCCAGAGAATCATAACATTGAGTTTTAAATCTCTAACGTATTTAACAGGCTTCCCAAAATCAAACTTCAGTTTCAAAATTGTCTTTCCTGATGCCTGGCTTTTGGAGGCTTCAGAGCACCCGTGGAGTATCCAAAAGGGAGGTACATATTTAGGTAAATGGGATTGCCAAAATGGTATTCAATATCCTTTTTTGTGAAAATACTAATAAATATTCCAAAATTGTATGGGATTTCAGAAATTCTAATGTCCAAAATATATGCTATAAATCATAATTAAGGTGGTTATGTTAAATTATTGTAAATCACAGAGATAACCAAACTTCATTGTCAAATGTGTTTCTGACTGTAACTACCTTGGACATTTTGTTATTCACAGACAATTGTTGCCTTATTTTAATATTTTTTAAAAGATGGTTTATAACAAGCTCTAGAAATTTGACAGGTGCTCTCAAACACAGGTTTCTAATAACTTTGGAAATTGTGACATTGGAATGAAAGAAAGATGTACAGGAGTCATGAAGAGCTAAAATGTTCATGAATATCAAGCAAAACAAGCTAACTGAATGGACTGAACTCAGAAAACTGAAGCAATCTTTTTGACATTTACTTGGAATACTGCTGATCTTTTTTTGTTTTTCAGAGTCCAGTATACTCCTGCGAACAAAACTTGGAACATGTTTGTTTCTCTCTGCCTTTTTCCTCTACAATCTGGAAACTAGTTGTGAATATTCTTAACCCATAGCAATATAGTTGTTTGCACCAGTGCAATAAGAATTCATTTTCTTTTGCAACAGGATGCAATTGGAGAAACTGGTTGTGGTTTACCGAAGTTTTGACTGGAAGGGTATGCTTCTCTATCAGGAATCAAGCTCAACTTGCAGAACTGATAAAAGCCCCTTGGGAAAAACTGGCCTCATACTCTTATCTACACAGTCCCTGTACAGGATTCCTGACCTGTGGTCAGTAAAGAATGTCACTTTCTAACAGACCCAGGAGCTCCAAGTTTATCTTGGGACTTTAAGGGAAGAGGATCATCCAAATCACAGGTATTTGAAGATACAAATCCATGGCTGTGCTTGACTTTAAAAGGTCTTATCTGACATTCTTTGTAGAACAGAATTCCATCAAAGCCAACCTAAAATGCCTACTTAGAGATAATTATTCTTGCTGCACTTTATGCAAATAGTCAGGCCAAGTACAAAACTAAAGACTGTTTTGCAAACAACTCAGTCCTTTAATGATTTTTTTTAACAAAAATGATGACTGGAGAGAGAGAAATTATGTTTTGAAATTTATCAAATATTTGTCATTAAATTCTAAACTCATTAGCTCATTCTTTTTTTAAGTTTCTGCCTACATTTTAGACTAACCCTGCTTGTTCTTGTGAACCAACCAGTAATCTCCAGCTGTAGCTCAGAAGAAACAAAAGGGAATGGGTAATGTAAAAATCTGGATCAATATTCTAGTTATGAGCAATTATCCTGCAAACCCTGCCAGGTGATGGGAATGAATAGGGTGCCCATAACCCAGAGGTTTCCTTTTTGGGAATGTAAGACAAAGGGGGCTAACCAAAGTCAAGCACAATGCACTGAAATCTTAGCAAGCATAACTATAGCCACCAGTTATCTGGGCATGTCACAAGATGTCCTTTTCTCTCCCTTGTTGGAGGAAGACTCAATTCCACAGCTTCACTTCAGCATTCGGCTTATGATAAGGAGTCCTTGCAACTCCCATGAGACACATTTCTGTCCCAAACTCAATTCCAAGCTTTGGATCAAAGCCCTAGAATAGAAAACTGGATCTAAGGGATCTGGAAGCAGATGATAACAGAAGTTAAAAGGCACAACACAGGTGAGCATGACTGATTCCCACCAATTAAGCCTAGCTTCTCATTCCGTGGATAAAGAGCACACTAATATCCATGGCATAAGTGAGGTCTAGGGAATTTAAGGCTACTGACAGCAGGGGTGATAGGGCATACAGGGGTAAGAGCAGATACCCCCATCCCCTAGACCACCCTGTTAACATGGTTGAAAGTCACTTTAACACCCCTGGGTGGCATCCTGCTGTGGTCACCAAGACTCGGGAATACAAGGACAGAGGAGAGAAAGAGGAACACCTCATTTTCCCTCTCTCATATGCGCAGGGTATTTGCTAGGAAGAGAAAGGAACCAGGGACACCTGCTCCCCTCTTTCTAGAGAGTAGCCATTCATCTTTAGTCTGTGCCCCTTTTGAATGCATTCTGAACCCCTGGGACTCCTCTGAAAAAATTCCTTCTTCTTTCCTTTATTTTCATCTGCCCCTTTCACTGATAGGTAATTGTGTCTCCAAACTACAGGACACTCCCCTAAGATGCATCCTCCAAAATGGGAAGAGTTAACTTCTCAAACCTTAAACTGGTTGGCTTAGAATTGGGCTCAGGGGAAGGGAACACAGAAGCCTAACATGCTGACAAAGGGTAAAAGTTTTTATTACCGGTCAGGCTTTTTGACATCCCCTCTCCTTGCGCACACTGGTAAAAGGCCTCAGGATTTTTGAGGTGTCCTTACCCCTCCCTTATTCCATTTCTATGTATGTTTTCTAATAACCCAGTTTGTCTCTTCTCACCTTCAGACCATCAAACCCCAAACAATCATGCAACCAAAGCCTTTATCTATGGTTCCTTTTGCCAGAAACCCTTAGATAGGCCTCTGAGGGAGCTCTGACTGCCATTTCCCCAAAATAGCGCCCTCTGTCAGCAGGAAGCAGTGAAGATCTGTCTTTACCCTTAACCTTATCCTTATCCTTATCCTTATCCTTATCCTTATCCTTATCCTTATCCTTAT
>NC_045438.1:26188483-26397804 GCF_002776525.5 Piliocolobus tephrosceles | reverse complement strand
CTTATCCTTATCCTTATCCTTATCCTTATCCTTATCCTTATCCTTATTCTAAGGACAGTTAGATGTACTTGTTTAGCGGCGGAATGATAGAGACAGGAGGCAACCAAGGGTTTCCCCGGTGAAGCCCCACTCTCAAGCCTAAAACAGCTCAAAGGCTGAAAAACCAGACTGCTGGTCCTGGAGAATCTCCTATCGGCCTGTGCACTGGGGCGACGGGGTGGAGCGTTGGGAAGTTCGTGCTGTTTGCAGGGGGTAGGAGCCTGACCTCTCCTGTTCCTGTGTGGTAACCTGGGATTCAATCTGTGACACGGGGACCTGTTAACAGGAACCCCTCTGTTTTGCTGAGTTTTTTCATTTTCACCCAGTAAATTCCATTCCCTCTCCCCCTTCAAAGTGTCTGCAAGCCTAATCTTTCCTAGTCATGTGACAGGAACCCAGTTTTTTTCTACAGCACTAGCCACCCTTATATTTATGCTTTTATTGACTCCCCAAAATAATCTAGCAATGTAGGTTTTATAATCTTAATTCTAACAATAAGTAAACTGAAGCACAGACAGTGCTAGAAAAATGGCCCAAGCTCAACTCAACTGGCAAACTAGAGTTGAGTTTTTTTGTTTGTTTGTTTGTTTTTGAGACAGAGTCACTCTGTTGCCCAGGTTGGAGTGCAGTGGTGCGATCTCGGCATCACTGCAACCGCTGCCTCCCGGGCTCAAGCGATTCTTCTCCCCCAACCTCCCAAGTAGCTGGGATTACAGGCACACACCACCACGCCCAGCTAATTTTTGTATTTGTAGTAGAGATGGAGTTTCACTATGTTGGCCAGGCTGGTCTCAAATTCCTGACCTCAAGTGATCTGCCCGCCTCAGCCTCCCAAAGTGCTGGGATTACAGGCATGAGCCACCATGCCCAACCATTGCTGAGATTTAAACTACATCTTTCCTAATCCAGTACCCATATATTCAAACCAATTTGTCCAATTTCATTTTCCAACAGTTAGTGGGTAGATTTAGTCTGTGAATGAGACCCTGGGAAAACTTTCATATGAAAGCTTCATGTCAGCTCTAGAAATCACCACCTCCTGGCCAGTGTATTCTCACTCATTAATTATACATTTTATATATAATGAATTCATTGTCAAGTGTGGGTGAAAGGAGGGGAACTCTATTGTATAATTGCTGTAAACTTGTGGTCAGCAAAAACACAGAGAAAACTGACACATGAGTTAGTGTATTCTATTTTCCAGTTCAATTTTATGAACTTAAAAAATTTAAACTGCCTGTCAGTATTTTATTTCAAAATGATCTGTATTTTGTTTATAAATCAGCAATATATATTAGTCTAAATGTCATGAAATTTGATGATAGGATAACAAAAGAGCTACACAAGTTTAATATGTTTGTTAATTTCTCAGTTTTTTTGGTAGCATAATGCAATATACTTTTATCTTAAACATTTTAATTATTAATGAATTTTAAAATCATGAGCAAAATCATCACTATTTTAATTTGAATGCATTTAAGTTTTTAATACATGTACAAGATCTTAACAAATAAGCATAAATCAAAAACATCAGAAATAATGAAACTATATGGTCATGATTACATTAATTGTTTGAAATTACTGATTGTCAAGTTAGAGTTTTTCATTTTTAATTCATTAATCATTTCCTGAAGTTTCAAGTTAAATGTTTCAGGAGTTATTTCCATAAATTCTGGAGCTAGATTCCGAATGAACTCTAGATACATTAGATTTTTCTGTACAAAGATAACCTGTAAAAGATACAAAATTATTACATGTAAACTCTTGCAAATTTTTTAAAGTACCTTTTGGCAATATATGGCTCATAATTTTATTTCATTTCCTTTCTACTAATTTAGGGGCAAAATCATAAATTATACAAAGAAAAGTAAACATGGCATGTCATTCATTGCATTATTGGCAATACCATTTGGCAATATCTGACTTACCAACTTTATTTCATGTTCTTTCTATGAATTTGGTGGTAAAATAATACATTATGCAAGAAAAAATATATATAAAATGTCATTGTTATATTATTGGCAATAACTAATAATAACACTAAACATCTATTAAACAGAATAAATTAGATCAACTCATTTTTGGGAAAAAGCTCCAAGAAAAACTTTCACAGAGTGAAGGAGACTTGCTCTGCTACTCGCTCACTATGTGAAGGGAAGCTGCCTACTGACAGAGAATGCCACACTAGAACCAAAGGAAAAACTTCAATTGTATGAAGTCTATAAAGTGTTTGGATGTTTTGGTTACTCTAATTGATGTAGAGGTTTTTTTTACAACATAGGTTTAATTTATTCATGTTTCATTTCCTCCATTTTTATCTTTCAGACTCAATGTTTTTGCTTTGAAAAACATTAATGATATAATTATGTTTTAAGTTTGGCTCAATGCTTTAGTGCATGTATGGCAAATGGGAATGATATAGTCACTTTCAAACTGGTAGATAAAGAATCCTCTGGGTTTTTTTTTTACTCACTAGAAGATCCAGCATTTGAAGGGCTGGAATAAAACCCTTCTTCCACGACTAATAGTATTGGATCAAGGGAACTCAGGTAAGCCAAAATGCTAGTAATTTCATGAATCATGGCAGGTTTTCTTTTGAAATGTCTTCATTTTCTTTAAGAGCAAAGTAGAAAGTTTTTTTTGTTTGTTTTTAAAAAGATCTGATGATCAAAATAAGGAATATATATATCAGTATGTAGAACAAAAAAAAGTGTTTCAGTTGGTTTGCCAACTTCAAGTTTCAACATGGTCTCCAGATGAAAGGACAGGCCATATGTAAGAGGATTAAAATGTGTGCTCATTAAATGGTTCTATATATCAAGAGTGATTATTGCTAAAGGAATAGAAAGGATACCCACAGGAAATCATAACTTTATTTTTGGAGTGCTGTAATGTTTATATCACTGATTTAATTATTATTTCCTCCTCTCTGTTTCAACATAATATTGATTTTTAAAAGTATTCTTTTAAGGTTCTTACCTGTAGATTTCTACACATTGCCAAGCACATTTAGAAGAAACAGGACTACATTCTGAAAAGCAGTAAAGTCACTGATGAAAGGGGCTACATCAGTATTAAGAAGAATTCGCGGTGGCAGCCCCTTCTGGAACTGAGATACTCTTATCAAGGTTGTAGGAAAGAGGACTGCAGCTAAATGATCCACAGCCAGTACCCAACTTCTCTCAAAATGTGCTTCTGTTTGAGAATAATAATCATATCTAAAACACAAATGGAAAAGTACTTAATTATAATTAGTCACCTCAGAATTTCAACCTCATTGCCTTCAGAAAAAATTGGCTCCTGCCAACAAACTAAATTCATAATTTTATTATTTAGAAAATAGGATTGATAATGTGATGACTTTATTCCATCCCTCAGGAGGTGTGAAGATGGCTCACTAAACTTCTAAATCTAGGAAGAATCATCTCATTAATTATTTACATTTTACATTGCATTTTATCTTCTTTAATTCAGCACATACTTGAATACCACCTAATAACCAAAAGTAAGGCATTTTTAAATCATACTCTTTGCCAATGTAGAGATAAATATCAAAGGTCTAAAGCAAAATTTTTGCTAGACTCAAATATCCTTTGTGAAACTGTTGATTTCTTGAAGCCGTGGGATCCTAGAAACATTGAGCTTTCTAGAAAAAAAGGTATCTGATTTTTACTATCTACTTTCTAAATAATTGGTATTTTCTACACAGGAAGCCTCCGGTAGAAAAAAAAAGCCTCTGGAATTGTTAGAAAGACTCTGTAATTATTACAAAAGCCTCTGTAATTTTCCCCATGATAGGTGAGAAAGTTTAGTTTCTCCTAAGAAATGGGGACAAATAATTACAATGGAAAGATTAAAGGTATATTCAGTAGTTTTAAAACTATAAAAGTCTAGGCCGGGCGCGGTGGCTCAAGCCTGAAATCCCAGCACTTTGGGAGGCCGAGACGGGCGGATCACAAGGTCAGGAGATCGAGACCATCCTGGCTAACACGGTGAAACCCCGTCTCTACTAAAAATACAAAAAAACTAGCAGGGCGAGGTGGCGGGCGCCTGTAGTCCCAGCTACTCCGGAGGCTGAGGCAGGAGAATGGCGGAAACCCGGGAGGCGGAGCTTGCAGTGAGCTGAGATCCGGCCACTGCACTCCAGCCCGGGTGGCAGAGCAAGACTCCGTCTCAAAAAAAAAAAAAAAAAAAAAAAAAAAAAAAAAAAAAAAAAAAAAAAACTAAAAACTATAAAAGTCACATCTTCTGTTTCTATCAGCTGTCTAAGCATGCTGAACAACTTGTAGTTTTGTAAATAGACTTGTTCTCCCTGAGACGTTGTATACTCACCATGTGGTTTACCAGGTACATTCCCTTTCAAGTCTCATCATAGATATTATGTTCTTCACAAAGCTTTCCAGCCTACCTGAGGTGGAATCTACCACTTTCTTCTCTTCTATATTCCCGTAACATCATATCATCCACATATTTGAAGATTTTTTTCTCTAGTTATTTCTATTATAATGTCTAGAAATTAGATTATCTGATTTTATTTTGACAGCAACATAGAAAGGATCCATTAAACAGAAGGTGCTTGCATTATGCTTATTGAGATTAAATAAACTATAACATAACCCAGATAATACCCATTGTCTGTTTGACTCCCATGCTTGTGGGATCCTCCCTGCTCTATACTTGGAAGTGGTAGGGTAGGCAGGGTTGGATTGTTGATGACAGAAGCGTTTGGTCTGGATTCAATTCCCCTTGATACATTACAGTCACCCACCAAGCAAAGATGAAAGGAAATGTGAAGTCATAAAGATTTTGAGCAAGGGCCACAGAGCTCTAGTAACAATGTACTAAACAAATTGAAGTAAGTCAGAATCACTGGGAGAGAAGAGATGAGGGCACCAGTTCAATACACAGAAATCACAAAAGCAGTGAAGAAATTCAATAATAAACTCTTCAAATGCATCAGTTGAATGAATTATTGGTCAGTTCACCTAATGATCAGATAGAATGTAGTCACAAAAGAAAGAATGAAAGTACACTTGAAATAATTCACATAAAGTAGAAGCACAGGTATACATAAGTCAGCCAATCTGAGGATACAGAGCCACAGAATTTTATTTGAGTATATGCAAGCTACAAAATATTCAGTATTGTCTCAAGTAAATACTCCTTAATATATATTTACCTAAAGAAAGTAACTGATGAGCTTTTAGAGTTATTTCACAGCATGTAATAGATTGCAACCATGGCCCCCGTTCTTTACCAATCCCTACAATTCTGTCTTCTGCTATGTAACTTTCAGTACTGATTCTTCCTACATTAGGTGATAGGGAGAAATTCCCACTCCTGACTCAGTCGTGTAACTTGACATAAAAAATATAATAGTAACTAGTTTGACATAGCATAAACTTGAAATGCATTTTCACAATTTGATTATTCTTTCTTGCAATTCTGCCATCACTATGGAAAACAACCAGGCTTGTCTGATGTAGAACGAGTCAGGGAACAGAGCTGAGCTTCCCCAGTCATCCCTGCTGCAGCCAATCAAAATCAGCCAACATGAGAGTGAACCCAGGAAAGACCAGCAGAGCTGCTTATTTAAACCCCAGACATCTAAGCAATAAACACAGTTGTACAACACTGAAGTTTAGTGGTTGTTGATTGGGCTGCTTTCTTTCAAACAAAGCTAACTTAACTCAGGGCCGCACACATAGTAAATTGCAGGGCCCTGTTTTAAACCCTGTCAATCTATCTGCCTTTAAAACCCATGTTCTTTACTACTGCTTTTTGTCATGGTGATAATAGTTACTTTATATTGAATATTTCTCATATGCCAGTAGCACATTAAGCATAACTTATGGATTTCTTAATTAATCCTCAAAATTGTGCTATATAGCATGTACTATTGTTATTTTATTTTAAAAATAAGAAAATTGAGTTTCTCCCAGTTTGAATTCCTAGGTCAAAAGAGCCAGGATTTAAAACTCAGGTCTGTGTAACTTCAAAGCAAAGTGTCTTAATTTGTACACTATTACTTCATTTCAAGGAACAATCATTAGCCTTGAATCTTGTAATATGAATTCATAGACCTTGACAAACCAGACCTCATAAATAGGTAGATTAACAAATCAGAGCACATAAGTGGGCATTTGAAATCTTCCATAATAATCATATTAAAAGATTTACCTTTCACCAATATAAGGCTTTGAAACTATTCAAATTGCCTGAGGAACTATTATTAAACTTTCAGTGAGATGAATTAATAGAAAATATGTATTTTTTGCTTTATTAATAGTGCACCTATATATAAATTTATCCATAACACAATATTTTATTATATTCTGAACTGATCCCAATTAAAGAGATAATAGAAGGGAATTTTTAGGTAAAAGAGTTTTTTAGTAAAAATGCTGTTTTTAACAAATACTTGTACTTTTGCAATCTACCAAATCTCCATTAAAATGGCAGAAGAAATAAAATCAGAACACGTGGGGAACAACAAGATTTGTTGGAAGCTGGAAATTGAAAAGAACTAGTTGAAAAGATTTAATAGAATCAAGAAAACTAAATTTTAAGCAACCAGAGAGGAAAACAGAAAAATAATGCCAATATAATTTGCAGAATTCTCCTCGATTTAAGTCTGAGTAATACCCTCTGGGTGAAAGGAGATTGCTAAAATCAGGGAGATTAAAAGACTTTAAAGAAGCAATCATATACAAAGATTTCCTTCCAGATTTCAAATAGTAGGTAACTACCACTGCTCACCCTGGAAAGATCCGCCCGCCTTGGCCTCCCAAAGTGCTGGGATTACAGGCGTGAGCCACCGCACCCGGCCCCTAAGTGTTTCTTTTTAAATTTGAGTAGACAGTCAAGTATTACCATATACCTGAGGAAAGCCACTAACATGAATGGAGACACCAACACAAAATAGACCTCCAGCAACCCCCAGAAGCACCAAGTGACCAAGCAATGGTCCTTTCCAGGGCTCATTGTGCTCATTGAACCCCTGCACCCACTCACTTGCATGCTACCCCTCCCACAGGGCATTTGAACATGGTGGCAAAGTAAGCAAGCCATACCCCTGCTACAAATCCTGCAAAGTGGTCCAGGGAGCTCTCCCATCTCAATAAGATCTGTTTTGGTCTATATGTTTATGTATGTCTGTATGTATGATATATATGTGATGTTTTTCTATTTCCTTATGATAGTGCCAAACTTAACTCTTACAGCAACTGGGATTATGGGTGAGTTCTTTCTTAGATTCAAGCTCCACGAACTTGTGTTTTAAGCTCTTTGAATTCATTTGAGCATTTTTTTATCTGGACCATATTTAAAAGTCATGACAGAAACAGGAGTGGGTCCTATAGGGAGGCCTCAGGTGTCTGACTGGGTCAGACAGAAACTGGACTGCATTCAGTAGGTAGGTCTCATCACCAAAAGATAGGAAATCATGAGTTCATCAGGATACAAAGATTCTGGAACTCCTCCATCTGGAACTTCAGCCAATTTAATGTTAAAAAAATAAAAAATAATATAAAATAAAAAGAACTATGGACCCAGAAGTTATGCTTTTCTAGAGAAATGGGTGAATCTTTCTAAAGGTTACTTAGAATTACAGTGGCCACAGTGAGAAAACTCCTTACAAAATGCAAACAGGTGCTTGTCTTCATAGTTACAACAGCTCCAAGGACAAAAAAGACCTATTCATACCTATTTTAAAACCCAAACCAAGGGGGGCCCAAACTAAAGAAACTTGTGCATTGAGATGTCTGCTTTTATTGTAAACAGCCAAGCCATTGGAAAAGAAAATAACTGTCCATTTTTACACCAGCCATCTGATGAATCCGCTCCCTTTGTCTGTACTGTTTCCCCACCAGAAGAAACCACAAAGGCTTCACTTTTGGCATAATAATCAACCATTCCCTCAGAAAGAAGAACTCTGAATGGTGGATTTTGGGGGAAGAGAGGGTTCATATCAAATCTGGAAAGTCCCTGTGTTCAATCCTGTCTAATTGACACTTTGATCATTTTCAGAAAAACATTTGTAAGAATTAACCCTCTCTGTTTTTTCAGTTTGATCCTGCTTCTCCCATGGTGGCTTCTCAGTGAACAGAAACTGTGCTTCTAAAACCCCTGCTCGTTATACGTGCTGCCAATTCTGTTTACCTCTTTCTTGCTGTCATAATCTTTACTATACCCCAAAACTCTTTCTTGGAAAAATAACTACTTATTGATCTGTCATTCAATTGTGAAAACAAACTAACCTAAAATATTAATTAATCTGTGACTATAAGATTAAAAGTTTCTGTGCTGAGTATGGACATAAAAAAATTCTTGACTAATAAGAAAAAATCACATCTCTAAGGAAAATCTCAATTTGTAAGACTGTCTCCTTTTCTGCACTGGCAAAAAAAGGAGGACTAGGTCACTAATGAAAAAGGCATTGCTTTAAATCTACATAACAGCCTTGCCTTTGTTTAAGGTACTTTTCGTGGCCATTGTGTCTTAACTGGGCCTTACCTATACCCTTATTTCTTGGTTTAGGCAAATGATGTTATTTAAACTTGAAGTCTAAGCTCTTTATCTCTGAAATGTAAATTTTCTACCTGACTTTATGTAAGAGACATTCCTTTGGAAATGCAAATTTAGAGAGAGCTAAGGAAAAAACGAAGGAACTATTTGGAAACTTGTAAGTTAACGTTTCTAAAAGTTTTATCTTTTTCTTATCTCTTTCTCAAACACACACACGCACACATAAAGGAGGGTTTTGGCCATATGGGCACATAGTCTGCTTCATTGGCCAGAAAAAGACAATTTTGGATCCAGATATTCTTTAATAAATTAATGAGTGTGTATTACTGTACCTGGCACATGACTAAAACTTTTAGAATAAAATCATAATGATACGGACAGGAGGCAGAGAAATACTGGGTAGAAGAGGGCAGTTCCCCAGCAAAGTCCCCACCCATAAGCCTGGGCCCATGGCCCTAAATGAGAACTTCACATCTCTGTTTTTCCACCCAAATGTTGCTTTTTCCAAAACTACTCTGGCCCTCCATGTCCCCCATTCCATACCCATAAAAACCCCAAACTCCACTGGCAGAGGAGCAGAGTGGTGTGGCAGAGAAGAAGAGAAGAAGCATTTGTACATTGAAAAGGCAGCAGGATAGTCAGAGAGGAGTTGTTATCTTCCCACTCCATCTGCTTTCCAGCTCCCCATTTATCACACTGAGAGCTGCCTCCATCACTCTATAAAATCTCTGCATTCACCATCCTTCAAGTCCACGTGACCTAATTCTTCCTGAACACTGGACAAATACCCAGGTACCAAGAGGGCAGAATGTAAAAGTCTGTCACCCTGACTTTTCACTGAGCTGGTTAACACTTAATCATCCATGGACAGTAACTGCTAAAAGAGCATTAATTGTAACACACCCCTAGATGGTACCATTAGGCCAGAGCCCAAAAGCACTTGCCGCAGCCTCCAGCCCTGGCACCCACTCACCTGCATGTACCCCATCCCACAGGACATTTGAACATGGTGGCCAAGTAAGCAAGTCACACCCCTGTTACGAGTCCTGCAAAGGGGTCCAGGGAGTTCTCCCATCTCAATAAGATCTGTTTTGGTCTGTATGTTTATGTATGTCTGTATGCATGATATATATGGGATATTTTTCTATTTCCTTATGATAGTGCCAAACTTAAATTATGAAAGAGCTGTATTTGACTCAAGGAAAATAAGTGCCTATATAATTTAAGTATTATTTCAGAAAAACAAGAACTAACCCAAATGCTTTGCCCATTTACATTACTACAGGAAACCTGGTAGAAAAAAATAAGCTTATGTCATCTCTATATTACAAAATTTGTCAGACAAAAAAAAAGCTAATCACTAGCTGATTAACATTTGATTTTTATGAGCGATTCAAACATAATTGTTAAAAACAGGTAAGTTAAGTGGACATAAGCAAGATAAAATTCCCATGTGAAAGATGTCCTTCCTATACCAAAATTTTTTTCTTAACAGCCTTATCATTGAGAATGGAAAGTTGAGGCTGAGGGAAGTCTATACAAACAACAATTTAATTCTCAGGCCCAAAAAGAAAAAATCCTGAAAAATAATGTCAGCAAAAAGAGTCAAAATCTGTAAAATATTTGAAGGGATTTATTCTGACACAAATAAGAGTGACCATGGCCCATGACATAGCCCTCAGGAGGTTCCAAAAACATGTGCCCAAGGTGGCTGGGGTGCAGCTTGGTTTATACATTTTAGAGAAGCATGAGACATCAATAAAATACATTTGAGAAATACGTTTGTTTGGTCCAGAAAGGCGGGACGATTTGAAATAGCGGGGTGGGGATGAATCCAGGCTATAGGAAAATTTAAACATTTTCTGATTCGACAATTGTTTGAGTTTGTCTAAAAACCTGGGATTAATGAAAATGTTCAAGTTAAAATAAAAGAATGTGGTGACTACGGTACTTTTGATGTCTCATAGTGGCTGCTTTAGAGAAAATAGATGACAAATATTTTCTATTCAGACCTTTAAAAAGTGCTAGACTCTCAGTTAATCTCTTCAGGACTGGGAGGGCCTGGAAGAAAAAGATCTAGCTAGGTTAACAGAGATTCCTTACAAGTGCAAATTTCCCCCACGAAGGACAGCTTTGCAAGCCATTTCAAAATATGGCAAAGAAACAAGTTTTGGGGTAAAATATTTTGTTTTTCTTCTTTGTCACATATGCCATAGTCATGTTGGAAGGTAAGTCATGATACATAGGGTTAAATAAAACCGATCTGATGACAATTTATGATTAGTAGGGCATGACTCCCCAGACCCCTTAGGTAGGAATTTGGGCAAGATTTTAAAAAATCAAAGCTTAGTCTTCAATAGAGATAATATTTTGCCTCTTCTACAGTTTTTTATTGCAGAGGGACCAAAGGTATTTGGGACGGTTAATAAACGTATTTTGTGCCACACTGACAAATTCACCAGGAGAAAACATATGCTTCTGGAAAGTATAATTCATAGATTTATTAGTCTACAGATTACTGGTACAACAGTTCACAATTGTTTGTTTCCTAGTGTTCACTGGAAACTTAAGGTTAATAGGAGTTAAGATTCTTAATTATATATAATTGAAATACAAATAAGGAAAACAAAGCTATATGCAAGTAGACAGGTAAAATGTGCTTTTTGTAAGAAAAACTATAATATATGAGGATGTTTTGTTTTGTTCAAGAAACAGAAGAGCAAATTTTATCCTGATATAGAATGACCTGTTGTTCCAAAATGAGAAGAGAAGTATAGGACAAAGATTGAATGTATAAGAAAGTTATAAAAGGTTTGTGAAAGATAAACCTTGTGAAAAAACTTGTGTTGATCAAGTTGGCTAAAATTAGAAGAGAATTATTTATATGTTTTTCTAAAAATTGAGCATTAATATCAAAGGTACACTGATGCAAAATTAGAATTTATTTCCTTGTGTTAAGCCAAGGTTTTCTCGGAGTATTGGTCTGTTCTTAGTAGGACACTGTGAAAAGTTTTTCTTTACCCTTGAAGTAATTGTCCTAGAAAACAAAGATTCTGCATTTTACTAAGATAATTTCCTTTGCTTCATGTTGTCTTAATTAGGTTTTTTGATCATTTAAACAACTGAGTCCTCTCTATAAAAGATCGAAGGTTTTTCTATAACTGTAATTTTTCTGTGTTTGCCTTTAAAATCTTTAAATTATCACTCTGGTTAAAATGGATGACTATTAATATTTAAAAGTGATCTGTTATCCTATTTTATCAAGTATTTTAAACCTTTGATATTTCTGGCAAGCTTCCGAAATTCTAAATCAAGTATTTTTATTGACCTCAAATTAACTTTGGGACTTTGCAGGTAGGCCTTTGGAACATCTCAAAAGGATATCTCTCCTTATAAAAAGAGAGATATTTAAGTAATTGGGCCTATTTGATAAATAATATGGAAAGCATTATCAAATAATAAGTAATGTTAAACCTTCTTTAAGTTGTATTTGTATGGATGTGTTATTAATATATGTTCCAGAAATTTTATGAAATTCCTAGAAATCTGATCATCCCGTTGGACCGAATGAGAATTCCCAGAACTGTTACGAAGAGACTGATTGATTCATAAAACTTCTAACCCAACATCAAGTCGAACAAGAATTAATTGATTACTAAGAAAATGCTTTGGCAGATTTTCATGCTATGTCAGCCAGAAGTGAAGTTGTTTAGATAAGCAATTTGAACAAATATCATGAGATTGACTCAAGCCAAATTACCTATGATAACCTATTTAGTAAGCAAGCTATTGAGTTGATTTGGAAATACAAAACTGACTTTTTTTTTTTTTTTGAGATGGAATCTCACTCTGTCACCCAGTCCCCAGTCTCTGGAGTGCAGTGGCACAATCTCAGCTCACTGCAACCTCTGCCCCCGGGTTCAAGCAATTCTTCTGCCTCAGCCTCCCCAGTAGCTGGTACTACAAGCATGCAGCACCACGTCTGACTAATTTCTGTATTTTTAGTAGAGATGGGGTTTCCCATATTGGCCAGGCTGGTCTGGAACTCCTGACCTCATGATCCGCCCACGTTGGGCTCCCAAAGTGCTGGGTGTGCCAGTCAAAACTGACATTAAAAAATTTTTTTTTAATATTAAATTTTTAATTTATAATATATAATATATAATAAATATATTAAAAATATATAAATTCAATGTTAAATATGGACTCATGGAATGCACAGATGGCCTCCTAGTCCTTCCTGGGTCCTAAAAGCTTCCATTATTAAAAGCTCTATACTCATCAAGGGAGAGAGAAAATAATCCAAATTATGAGGAAAATATTGGTGGAGTGACTATTCTTATCACCAACATTGGGTTTGTTAAACTGATAATACTGGTAATATAATAAAAACCTCAAGTGATACATTTTTGGCACATGCTGGATCATTTGAACACAGACAAATATATTTAATTCAATTGTCACCTTCAGTGCATATTTTCTGGTTTTATAGGTGTGTTTCTATGCAGGAAGGCTAATGCTATAACAATAGTGAAAAGGTTATTAGAAAGTGTCTTTATAGGGCATTCCTGGAAACATCTCTAGCAATATAGGTACTCATTTTACCAGAAAAGTTGTAAAACAGTTTAAAAAGGTATTAGAAACACAGTGGCATTAGACAAAGCTAACGGAATTTGTTGGATTGCATTGGTCAAAGGTCCTACTGATTGATAGCAATCAAATCCACTCCTGTAGGAAAAAACAGATTGACTCTGTGAAATAGTTATTGGAAGGCCTATGTCTCTAATAATAAAACCTCATGTATCTCATGTTTTTCTAAACTCTGATATGACTCAAAATTGTGAGGCTTCAATGCATTTTGCCAAAGCATATTTTCACCAGATGAAAGAAGCCCTTTGTGGCCCACCAACTGATAACAACCATATCATTCATGATCTAGAACCTAGAGATCAGTTCTTTTGGAAACAACACCAAAGAAAGACTGTCCTTGAACTCCATCAGAAAGGACCACACCAAGCTCTTTTTTGCACCACAGCTTCAGGGATTTGAGTCTTGGATCCACATTTCTCAATTTGAGAGAGCCCTTCCAGACCCTTGGGACTGTACACCCACTGGAGACCTCCAGGTAAAGCTTACTAGGTATGTTTTTTTTTCCCCCCAGAGGAAGATGGCATCCTTGATGTAGACAGCTTTGCCAAAATCATAAATAAAATCTTTTCTCCTCTGTCAACATGAAGTCTTTTCTCCCTTTCCTTTTTGGCCCATGTTTCTTTTCTGTTTATACATGGCAATATAATGTGATAATGAAGATTTCATAATCAATTACTTCTGCATGGAACTTAAACTGAGTATTGCATATGTCATGTTAAACCTAAATCCTGACATGATCTTAGAGATACTCTGGTTCATCCTGTAAGAAATTTCACTGATATTCCATGCGCAGTATCTAGTTCTTTCTAAACAGCTAGACTTTTAGACTGAAATATTCAGATTGCCTGTTTAAATCTAACAGTAGGCAAAACCTATACTGAGAGTTTGGTAGTTAAATTAAGCCAAAATTGAATTTGAAAAACAAAAAGAAGACAATTTGACTTTTGTACGCAAATTTATCACCCTAATCCTTTAGTTGTTAGTATCTTCTAACCATACAATGATTAAAAAATGAGGCCTTAGACAAATATTACTAATGCTGACTCATAATGCTGACTCATAAGGCACAAGGCATCTCAAACAGGAGACTATCTGTAGGGTTCTTCCAGAATATGTTTTTATTTGTGGAGGATTTAATAACCAACCATATATGTGGGCAAATCCATGTCTCAATAATTGCAAAATAAGGAGCCACTGGCAATTAAGGGATTCCAAGGGTACTCCTGTCACTCCATAACTGATTGGAAACTTGATATTTGTCTGCAACTCTTAATTTTAACTATGGAATAAAGAGGAGTTTAACAGCAGGTATGAATTCTTCTTAATGGGTATTGTTGGGTAGAAAATTCCTTCCCTGGCTTTGTATAAATTTAAAGGAGGTTATGCTTAGAAATATGTCTCATGCATTAGTTACTATAGCTGATTCTACTGCAAAGGCTATAATTGTCCAACAAACTACTTTAGATTTTCTTACTAAAGGCATATTAGGTAACCAGATTGCTTTGGACTACCTTTAGGGAGGAATATGTGCACTAGCTAACAATTCCTGCTGTACTTAAGTAAATTATCAGATAGGGTAGAAGCTCAGTTGTAAGAAATCAGCAAACAAGCTAGTTGGTTAAAACAAGTAGAATTTTATTCTGGCTTAATTATTTATATATTTGATTTATGTTGGTTCAATTGATGGATGGAAGCTCCTTCAGTCTCTTAGTATCAGCCTCCTGATAGCCATCGTAATAGTCTCCCTGGCACACCTTAACCTCCCCTGAGTCTTAAATCCTCTTATGCAGCTATTCATTCTATGTCAAATGGTCTAACTAAAATTAGAATAATGAAAACATAAAGAGAACATAAATAACCAGTCAACTGTCCTGATGTATGAACTGTGAATTCCATACTGATACCAAATCAATCAATGATGAAAGTGACAGAGAGTGGTGTCAATGTCCAAGGTTTTGGTCAACCTCTCAAAATTAAGAGGCAGACCAAAAGGTGGGGAATTGTTAAATTAAGTTTGGTCTAAAATTGCCACCATATGTAGCAAACTGCAACTTAATGTAGTTTGTAAACAAACTGCAACCGAACTTAAGAGTATTTTCTTGTAACAAATATGAGTCTCATCAAATCATGGCAGGTGAGCTTCAGCCAATCACAGGTTGCCAACTGATCAAACCATGCCTATATAAGGCAAATTTCTCATCACACTATGTCCAAATAAGGCAAATGCTGAGCTGTAACCAAAGTGTTTCTATATGTCACTTTCTTTTTCTGTCTGTAAATACTGCCTGCTCACATCACTGGGTGAGGCTCTCTGAACGTCTACTGGTTCAGAATGATGCTGATTAATGAATCATTCATTGCTTAAGTGAATTGTGCCATATTTATCTATCTACAGTTTTTCTTGTAACAGTGTCTATGATTAAATAATAAAGGTCATCTACATATTTATATTTTATTTTGTCTTCTACAATTAGGAAAATGTGTTGCCTGTTGCTTGTTTGTTTGTTCCTTCATGCAAGGCTTTTTTCCTCAAAATTTTCCCTTTCTCCATAAAATACCTTTTTAAGCCTGATCATGTTAAAATATTTACACATCCTCATTATAATCTCCAATGGTTAGGCTTATTATTTAATATAAAGATTGAAAAATACTCTAGAAGAAGAAAAATATATAAATAATGCCCAGAATTATTTAGCATATTAAATAAAGATACTTTAAAGATACATTCTTACCTGTCTTCAAAACTTTTGATAGTATCTGCCAAGGTTGAAGTATGTGCAGCCCATAAGTACTTCAACAGATCATCAAACTTACTAAAAGGTGACTGCAAATACTAAGGTAAAGAAGTCAAATGTATTAATATTTAAGCAACTATACAATACTTCTCCCTGAAATTTAGTCATGTTCAGATATATAATTTAGCAATATTCTACATAAAAGAAGAATTTTATTTCTAAGTAAAAATATGTATATGTCCTTAATGTCTAACACTCGTTAAAGAACACAAAAATATTCATTAGTTTTAATAATAACATATGCATCTATAAGTATTGAACTTCAAGCATTTTCAGACTTTATATTTTATACAGATCATAAGGTCTTTATTTTTTCCTATTAACACTGCTAAAATTACCATAAAATTGTGAGTAACAAAAATATCTTATTAAAATGTTTCATTAGATCTGAACTAATGCAATAACCTACTAAAGTACTAGTAAATATATCTTTTCTTCATTGATTTTAGTCAAATTTCTTCTAATATCCTAGTGGACATGAAGATTCAATTAATCAGAATAGCCTCTTCACCATTCAGCCAAATATCCTGTATGCTCACCATTTTTTTATAATGTATTTGAAGCAAGAAGAATGGATAGATTTATGTTAATGCTGTATTGAGGCAGTAGGTGTTAATTATTCATAACACTCTACTATACAATATATTATTAATATATCATGCATAGCAATTTATATTTGCATACTAAGGAAAATATTATGCAATGCACAAAAAAATCCTAGATTAAATGATAAGACAAAATAAATCCTCTTCCTATCTCCTAAGAATATAAAGAAGGAACCTGGTAAAAGGTGTTCCACTTGTTCATTGTTTCAAGGAAAGATGAACGACAACTAGAAACATCATAACAAAACTTCCTCTCATTCTTGGGTGGGGGCAAAAGCCTGACTTGGTCTGATGATATCCCCATTATACCAGAATCAACCGCAGCAAGAAAGGGTAATGAAGACAGAAAATAATTCAAATCTGTAAGAACAAAAGATTTATTATTACCACAAGCACTAACAAATTTCAAAGAGAATATTTTTAAGGAAGGTATAAGTTATTAAAAAAATTCACAGACCCAGAAACATGATAAAAGCTAAACACTGGGAAAAAAATACTGAGCAAAAATCCCCCTAAGGGTCAAATACATAAATTTGATTGTGTTTCTGTTAATAACCCCATAATCATAAATATATAACATGTTGGCTAAAGTAGTTGACTATGATATTTTAAAACAAAAAGTAATTTTAATGGATTTCATAATAGTCATTTTTCAAAGTATTAAGTAGAAATGGAAGAAAGTTATCAACTTTTCCTCAGAATGGTACAAAACCTCTGGTTAACGGTTTTATTGTGAATTGTATTTGTAGTTTTCTCTAAAATATTTTAACTTGATTATAGCTTTGGTAAATGATGTTTTCTATTTTATATATGTAAATTTAATTTGTAACCATGATATAACTACATTTTTATTTTATTATATGCCTTTAAAGCAAAAATTTTGGATAAGTTTTGACAATAGATCATTGGATAATTGGACTGACAATCAAAGAAGACTATTTTTACATTTTTAAAAATTTTACCTATGTATAACCTATTCCAGCAGACTCAGACATTTTCATTAGTTGGATATTAGGCTCATACTGATTTCCACTAGAAATCAGTGATGTAGAATATTTCATCCTAGACAGGCATTTGTGAATGGAGTCCTATGCCACAGTGTAGCTGGCTAATCCTCCAAACTACTAAACCAATCTAAGAATAACAAACTCTGAATTCTAGTTCTGTGGCCACTACTATTTGTGGGTCTTTTAAAAGAACAATTAGGGGTAGTAAGAGGAAAATGCTTAAGGATACATATGATGTGTGTCACTCTGAAAAAGTGAAATTTAATGTGGTCATATTTCTAACTGTTGGGAAATACCTCTAAGGATTTGTGGTATAAATTGTTTTTATTACTAAAGTATAAAATTAAACGAAAGAATTAGAAAATACCTTCTGGTTATTTTAGCATTAAAGTACATGATTAAAGCCTGAGATTACTTATTGGTATAATGAATTGCAGTAGGTATTAATCTCTGGCATGTTTATAGGTTTCAATATTAACCACATCTGGTCTGAGCAAAATGAAAAAGCATCATTTGTCTTGATGTCTCACTTCTTATCATTCCTTATTCTGGAGATTCTTTGTCATCCGTTGGACCTCCCATCTAACTGCCAGAATTGGCCCCTCAGAGGCCATTGCTTTTGCAGAATCTTATTTTCGTCATTCTGTGAAAAGCTGGGTATGTCCTAAGGAATCATTATTGACATTGTGGCTGTTAAATCTCTTAATGTGACCTAAAGACCATAAGGTACATGGTGAAACAGATTCCTTTTTAAAATAGGAAAAAGATTGTTTTAGTTCTGTCTCTGTCCCTAAGATTTTAGGTTTGAATGCTTTCTTTCAGGTAAGGTTAATATCTATTTTGCCACTTAAACGAACATACCAGCCCACCAACTGTCCACAGAGATGCACATATGATCTCCAGATTCATAGCCACAGTTTGTCTGTCGGGTTGGATCAGCTAATCTGCCTGGAGGAGAGAGGATGCACAGTTGTATTTATTATATACATTTTGGAACTGGCTGTAACTATTGCTTAACCACATAGATTTTGTTTGTAGATACAAAAGCATTTATTTCTGAATGATATATGTTGGTATTCACATCATTCTTTTCTATCTTTTATTTTTTAGACCCCAATAAATTTCTTTTCTTTTCCTTAACAACAACACAGTTTTCTACTTTTGAATTATAGGTCCTAAATATTATTTGCTTTTGTAAGGATTCTGTCTTCTATTTCCTCCTCTACCTCCTAATCGAAACTATGAAGCAATATGCATACACATAAAAAGGATGGTCAAGAGTCAAAACAAACCCCAGCTCCACCACTCACTAGCTTGACTTTATCTAAATAACCTCTAATGCCTTAGTTTTCTCATCTATGACATGGGGATAATAATATTAACTACATTATAAGGTTGTGATGTGAGGTGAGAAAAAGCACCAAAAGTGTTTCACCTGTAATATACGTTATGTAAATATTAGAAAATAATCATTGTTTTTCTTCCAAATGAAATTGCTCTTTTCTTAACCTCTTTCTCACACACAATATTTTCTTTATTGGCTGTGTTATCAGTGTGGACTGGGAAACAGGCACCACTCTTTCTCATGAGCTTCTATCAACCAGAACAAAAGTATCTTTCAATTCATGCATATTTTATCCCAAAATGTAACTTCTCTCTATACACTGTAAGGTACTTTATTTCCAAGAGGAAGCAAACGTTTTACAGAGAAAGATCCTCATGAACAATGTGATGATTCTTTATAACCTCTTATCATAATTAGAACTTTAAGAAATTCAAACTAATTTGACATCACTTTGTATATCCCCTTGACTGTTCAGTTCATCTCATTGCTTAGAAAGGAGTGTGGCACTTAGTAGAATTTCAATAAATATTTGTGAAATGCTCAATAGATGAGATGTGATGTCTTTTAATAGGTGATAACTATGTCTTATACCTCATTGAACTTTCTAATAATAACGCACAACCCACAAAAGAAGGATTTATGAGTAAGGAGAAGGATAGGTAGAAAAACAAAGATTATAAGGGAAAAGAGAGCAAGATAAAGAATCAATTTTTAAAAACATGGTAGGGTATATACAGAGTGCAATTTCCCAAACACTTCTTAGGTCTACTGGTAGATCATTACAACGAAAACAAGAGTCATTCTTACCTGTCCTATATTGCCAGCCATACTGCAGAGGCAATCCCCATAAAATATTTTGTTCATTTTCTGGTGCAAATTTTGCAAAATACCTGGCTGTCTGGTTCAACAGGATTTTATACATCCCCATTCTCTCAAGGTATACCCACGGATTAATAATGTACATGCTGTTCTCCACCCTGTAGTCACTGAGCTGACCAGGACTCTCCTTCCACAGAGGGGGCTCTATATCTGAGAGATTGGAAGTCCCTGCTAAAGAAGCAGAAAAGTAACCAACTAGTACACAAAGCCAGGAAGGAAGAAAAGCCATTGTGCCAGAGCTGGGGATTGAGATTGTGGCAGGGCTTTTATTGGAGAATGGAAGAGGAAGTCATGATATTTGATTACCTGACTTTGCTTTTTTTTTTTTTTTTTTCCTGGATAGGGTGAAAATGTAGAGGAAATTGATGTATTAGCTAACATTTAGTATAATTATATTTTCCAGCCTCTTCAGTGTCAGAATACTGTGTCAGAACCTAAATACAAGGTTAGGCTTGTTTATAATGTTTTAGATAAAACTATTTATCAATAAAAACCTTCCAGAAGTTTCCCAGGCTACATTGTGACCACAAAATACATCACAAATGGCTTTTGAAGCTTCCCTCTCATAAAAAGACTTTAACATATTTCATGGAAAATATTAAATAGCAGAAGATGGAAATATTAGGATTTATAATAATGTACAAACGTGTACTAGAAAATATGTGTGATCCAGTTGTAATACAACTTTCTGCTTCAAGAAAGAAGCTTAAAGAATATCTAATTAGCTCAATTCAATAGTGAAAGTCAGTCTACTGGAAAAAAAACCTGCTAGCTAATTCTTAATATCTATTTTTCATTCTTTATTAGTAAAAGAATCATAGAATTTTAGCTGGGAATATGGTTTCCCAGAATTAAGGCTAAATTTCCAGTTTTCTTTGCACAAGCAACCATGTGACTAAGTGTGGACCACACAAATATAAAGAGAAATAGTGTCCACAGTTTCTGGGACATGTCCTAAGATGGAGGGCACATGTCAATTCCTCTTCCCTTCCTCCATGTTGTGGTTTGGATTATTGATGTGATGGTTGAAATTCAATCCCGACACCTAAACACAAGGCACTATCTTAGGGATGAAAGAATGCAAAGTTGGCGGTGGCTTAAGTCCCAGAGAACTGTGGAGCCATGAGATGCCCCTGAATTCCTATATCTGAGTTTTGCCTAAGCAAGAAACACCCTGCTCTCTTGTTTCAACCAGTTATTGAGGTTTTATTCACACATTGTCAAAATTCTTGCCTTATTAATAGGTAATGCATCTGAAAAGCTCAATTATTCACATAATTAGATCCATATGCTTCATAGTAGGTCCATGGTAGTGCTCGCTCCTGGCATGGTCCATATTAAACATCCTACAGCGTGATTCCACTCTTTTTTCCTGTCATATTATTTACCCAATAGCCATTTGATAATTAATACATTTTCCAGAATGTTAATATAAAAGGGAATGATAGGAATTGCTATTGTAGATGAAGAATGCAATCATTCTGGAATTTTAAAAGTATATTAAATCTTTATAAGAATAAATACATGAATATGTACTATAAGATATGTTTCTCTAAAACCAAATGCCAGATTGTTCTCAATGGAGAAATCTTAAGAGCACTCCCTTTAAAGTCAGAAATAAAGGAAAAATGACCATCAGCATTATAATCATTTAACTTTTGTTTGAGGATACCAAACAATAAAGTTAGTAAAGATAAATACATTAGAAGTATAAAATTGAGAATGAAGATGTGCTAGTACATTTCTTATAGATGACATGACAATGTTCAGAAAATATAAGAGAATAATCTGGAAGAGTAACTACAAAGAAAAAATTTACTAAAGTGGTTAAGAACTAAATTACTATATATAAATCAATAGCTTTTATATATAAAAGCAATTGGGAAATATAATAGATGAAATGGAAGAAAAGTCCACATTTTAATGTCAACAAAAGGGCCAACATATAAGTGTCTAATTATGATAGATCTGTTTGGAAAAATCTTTAAGACTACAAAAAAATTGAACAGTTTTAAAATCATACAATGTTTCTCAATAGACTCAACCTTATCAACATGTTAATTTAAAAATTTGTACAATAAATGAGAAATATTAATTAACAGGATTTTTAGACGTGTTTTCTAGAAAGATTTTTAGAACCACTGAGGCTAAAATTTGTCAAAAAAAATAAATTGTGAAGAAAATAGAAAAACTCTAATAATAATGGATAATAGTAGTGAAAGGAAACTTTCCATAACAGGTATTAGAAGATTATTACAAGCCCTCAAAAATTAAAGTAATACCCCACAGTCATTGATGTAATAGTGTAACCAGTTACTCGTTAAACAAAACAGAAATACTGAACTATATTGGAGAAAGATTTTAAACGAAGACCAAAATACAATGAGAATTTAATGAGGAGCTATACTGGAACTAGATCTAGACATTGCTTCTATGTCCACTGGTGGGGTAATTATTGGAATCCCCATATACAGTGGGAACAAAGTAAGAGTACATCTTGATGGAAAGATATTTGTTAAAGGTATAAAAGAAATAATGTCCATAGTAGCATCTGAATCTTCTCGTGCAAAATTATTAATAGAAGAGGAAATAAGTTAGACGCTTACAAACAAACCTCAAGTGAACATCAAACATATCATGGCATGTGCTGATAGTCACATAACCTGATATTCACTCTTCTCTTATTTCTTTGTAAGAACACCCCTAATCCTTAGCACAACACAGTCTTCCTGGAACAGAGATTATATTAATTAGTCTCACTGCTTGATGTAGCTACGTGATAAAGCTGTGGCCAAATTGTTAAGTTGCAGCTTTCAAGGAATCTGCTTTATACATTGTCCTTTATTCTTTGTTATTTCTTCCTCTGCTGGCTGGAATGTAAATGTAACTAGAGACTGATGCTGTCTTAGATTATGAAGGAACAAGGAAAGATAGGAGAACAATAAAACAGAACACTTTTGATTTCTCGTCTCTACAGCTCTAGATTGTCTGCTTCTGATTGCTGTCTCTATGAAAGAAATAAAATTTCAATTTAAGGCAATAATATATTTTTTGCTGGATTTGTACTGCTTGGAAAACCTAATCTGAACAGACCTTCTAATTTTCTCTTTTAACATTTCTGAATCTCATTTTTTCTTAACTATAAAGTAGAAATAGTGTTACATGCTCCTAAATCCACTAATTATAACTCCTTTTCAAGGTAAGCTTCTGATATTTGGGAAGATAATTTGTATTAGATATTGGATAGACAATTACATGTTTGAGTCACACACAAACAATTACTCAAACTCGAAAAGGTCAATGGGAAATAAATACTAATATCCCAATTTACCAATAATAGCTAAGACTTAGCAGGGCTAAGGATTTACCCTAAATCACATACAGGTCCCAGATGAGAAAGCCTAATTTTGATCCCAGGCCTGCCTGATGTCAAAGCCAGGGCACTTGTAGGCTATGTTGTATTGTGCCACAAAATAATGATGCAAATAACATTACAGGGAAATTTTAGCTTATTTAGGAGAAGAAATTTTGTTCAAAAAAATCTGCATTTTTATAGCACTTGCAGATGTTTTATTCATTTTCCTAGAATGCTGATTGCAAGTGTATATTTATTTATGTATTTATTTTTTATTTATTTATTTATTTTGAGACGAAGTCTTGCTTTGTCGTCCAGGCTGGAGTGCAGTGGCACTATCTCCGCTCACTGCAAACTCCGCCTCCCAGGTTCACACCATTCTCCTGCCTCAGCCTCCCGAGTAGCTGGGACTACAGGCGCCCACCACAGCGCCAGCTAATTTTTTGTATTTTTAGTAGAGATGGGGTTTCACCGTGTTAGCCAGAATGGTCTCGATCTCCTGACCTCGTGATCCGTCCTCCTCGGCCTCTCAAAGTGCTGGGATTACAGGCGTGAGACACCGTGCCCAGCCGCAAGTGTATATTTAGATGGTCATGTTGAGGCAACTGTCAGGAGATTGAAGACAGGGGAACTGTAATGTCAACTTAAGTTTGTTACTAGCAGTGTGAATTTGAGGACTCTAAATTTGCTCCTCTACAAAAAGAGAATAGTAAAACCATTCTTATTACACAGAGGAATGGAAAAACCTAAATAAGAAGATGTAGGCAAAAGGAGTAAAAGAGTATAAAACTATGTAAAAAATTTTAAAGCCTTTTCATTAAAATTAAACAACCACTCTGGAATATGTTTGATCCATTTCTATATTCTTTTAAATATGTGCCTTGACTTATTAATGATTTGGTTATGTTACTGAATTAGTTCAATGCAGTCATTGTCCTCTTCCTTTTCCCATCCTCAGTAACAGTAGAAAAACTTAGATTATTTTGTATACAAAGCACACAGCTCATGGTCACACAGGTAGAATGGCAAGAATCAAAAATGTTTAAAAAACTGACAAAAAGACAAGCTGTGGTTAACTTTCCTAACATAAAATAAACGTTATTGGCAAATATTCCAAAATACTTAACTGATTGACACTTACGAAGCAGCAGTATCTTACAGTTAATTTGGGGGGGTTATATTACCTATATTTATACAAACATTTTAGTATATCAGAGTAATTATAGCTTTCCTGATTAAATATCCTATGAGTATACTTTTTTCTCTGAAAGTGGTTCCTATTTACTCCAGTGTAAAAGGATTTTCACGCTTTTCCTTATGACGAAATATTGAGAATGAAAGCAAAAAAGAAACTACCAACATGACATCTTCCTTGGAACAAGGATATGAATACATTTGAAAATCACAGACTATGAAACATATTTATCAAATAGTATAAAATATACTACACATGAAGACAAAGATATTTACTGAATTCCTTGATGTAACATAGGTAATGCCTTACCTTTTTGTCAGGTCTAGAGTCAAACATGGAATATAACTAGATAAGTGATTTTAAAATATCATACTAGAGATATGATTTAAAATCTTCATTGAAAGATACATCAGGCCAACATGTGACTCTGATTATCTATAATTTTTCCTCTTTGAGAGAGGACACTGTCAGATGTGCAAGTTGGTAAAGGAGGGAAAAGAAGGGGAAGTCACCAGATAATACAACTAAGAGCTGATGAGATGAGGGATTTTACTGTATGCTGCCCCAAATGCCTGGATCCTGTTAATTACCCAGACAGAATTCGAAATATATCAATTCAGACAGTTAAGGAGAGACATGATGGTGGAAAAAAATAAGTACACATTTGACAGAGATTTATTAGGGCAGCTATGTTTAACCAAAGCTATAGGCTTTCCTAGTTCATTCTTCCTCTGTCCTTTCTTCAGATATTCCTAAACTGACCCCATTCAAGATAACCATAATCTTAGCAAGCAATGATAGGTCATAACAGAAATGGGAAAGTATATATTAACAAAATGAAAAAATATCCTTAAAAGATATTTTGGGGGGAAAATGGGAAAGTAATATAATTAAAATATAAACAACTTATATCACACGAGAAACTGTACTAGAAGACAGAAAAAGAGTCAGACACAATGAAACCATAGGGGCACAGGGAGGAGAACACCACACACCCAGGGTCTGTCGGCGGGTGGAGGGCTAGGGGAGGGATAGCATTAGGAGAAATGCCTAATGTAGACATGGGCAGGTAATATTTACAGAAAGAAAAAGGATGTGACATACAGAAACAGTTTGATTGATTCCAGCTCAGCATTTGCCTTATTTGGGCATGGTCTGATCAGTTGACAGCCTATAATTGGCTGAATTTTGGCTGTGATGATTGGCTGAGACTCAGCTACTTGTTAAAAGAATATACTCAAATTATGTTGCAGTTTGTATATACTGAGTTAGGTTGCAGTTTACTACAGAGACATTCAAAGTACAGAGGTAATTGTGGAAGAAATCTATTTAGTTTAATACTACTCTTTCTCTTTGTATTTCACATTTGGTAATTTCTAGTGAACTATTTTTAAGTTCAATGACATCCTTGCCTCATCTGTGTTGAGTTTATGAATGAGCCAGTCATAGGCATTTTTTATCTCTGTTACTGTGCTTTAGATTGCTAGCATTTCTATTTGATTTCTTATAATTTCTCTCACTAAGATGAAACTACACATATGATCTTGTGTGTTGACCCTCTTTTCAAATGGAGCCTTTAGCATAATAAATTTAAATTCTTATGTCGTATTTTGAGTCTAGTGTTAATTCATTTGTGTCTTGGGAATATGTTTGTTTCCTAGGCTTTTCATATACCTCCTAATTTTGGTTGAACATCTACACCTTGTGTAGACAACAGAAAATGAGATACATAGATTTTTGCTTGGATCCAGGAATATCTTTCCTTCTGTTAGATCTTTCTTTAGCACAAGGGTTTTGTGTTAATCTAACTGAGCTGGATATGAGAATTTTTGTTTCTCTGGTTATACTCCGTGAACCACAGACCTCAAATTCCTCTCCTGGAGCTGGTTTGTCAGAGAATTTTTCTTAATATCTTCTCCTTGTTCAGGCTTAGGCTTTCCCACTGTGATGAAATTCAGAAATTACATCTCTTGCAGCTTGCCAGCACTATTTCATGTTTACCTTTCCTGGACATTTTTTATCCTGGTGAAGTAGAATATAGGGGTCATAGCACAAAACTCCATTAGGACCCTTTATCTCCTATTGCCAACAACTCTACAGATTAAGCCTTTTTCCCTCATAGTGGGAATAGGGCAGGACCTCACTCTGTCGACCAGGCTGGAGTGCAGTGGTGCAATCTCAGCTCACTGGAACTTCCACTTCCCAGGCTCAAGCTATCCTCTTGCCTCAGTCTCCCAAGTACAGAGGGACTACAGGCATGCCACTATGCCTGACTAATATTTGGGTTTGTTTCTTTGTAGGGCAGGGTTTCACCATGTTGCCCAGGCTAGTCTCAAACTCCTAGGCTCAAGAGATCCACCCAATGCCTCAGCCTCCCACCATGCTCGGATTACAGGGAGCATTAGCAACACACATGGTCCCAGTATTTTTCACTAGTGAAGTTTATGTGAGGTGAAAGGAAAGAGGAAACAGGAAGATTGCTCCCTGGTGTTTGGATTGGCATAAGATTTACATGATGTCAATTTAATTTCCACATTCACTATATATACCTAATGGTAGAGGTGAGGTATAACTCTTCCTTGATTTGCCTTTCATGGCAGCTATCTCCCCCTTTCCTCTTGAACTTATGTCTTTTGATAGCTTCAGTGTTTTCTTTCCTCAGAATTCAATACAACCTGTCTTTATACAAAGGTAGGTTAATATTTATTGTTCCTTTTCATGTGTTGTTAGTTCTAAGTTTCTAGTTCATTAATTGATTTCTTGAGAAACACATACAATGGTATCTTGCCTGCCCTTTATTGTTCAAACAAAAACTGTTTCCAAAGTCTTCATGTTCTTTTCCTGTATCATAATCAACAGCTAGAGGCATACCATTCTGCCAGCAAAACATGACTTTTTTCCAAATTTTCAATAAAATGGTAGTATCAAACATTTTCAATCACATGTGACTTCTTTCAAATACCTAAACTTAGAGTCCCTTAGACTCACCTTTTCTTTGCTACACTGAAAATTTGTTGAGCTTCTTCCATTGTGTCCTCTGCTCCATTTTAAATAATGGACAAATATAGTCCTCACTGTCTTCACAGATATTTTATCTATTTATATTTCTTTGACTTAACTGACAGTTATTATACCTTTTCCTTGACACACTCTTTTCTCCAGTAGGTAGCTCCTGGGCATGCTCATTCACATGCAGCTCATAAATCATGGGGCAGATTTAACAAGATGCAAGCTACTCCCATTAAATGCCCTATTCACACCATGTTATATCACCATCAATGCTATCGACTTTCACTCTACTCTTCTGGTGATTGCCAGGGATTTGTAATAATACTTTCCCTAGATTAAGTAAACAATTTGATACCTCACTCTCTGGTTTTTATTCATATCTTCAACAACTAATTATATTAAGAGAATCAAAACTAGTTCTCAAAATTATTCAGGTAGTAATAGGAACACTGTCCATGATGGTTTTGACATTTGCTCTCTGCTGATAATGTGGATCCATAATTGTGTATGAGTAAGATAACTGTGGTAGATGCGAAGTAGCCACAAATATTTGCAGCTCCACTCATGAGAAATAACACTCATTTCTCTGCTTCTTCAGTTATAATAATCTGTGATTTGCTTTCGTCAATAAAATGTGGTAAAAGTGATGCTGAGTCACTTTCAAGCCTAAGATTGAGAGGTCTTATAGTTTCTGCACTTGCCCTCTTAGAATACAGACACCAAGTGAACAAACTCCAGTTTGTTGAGGAAGCATTACTAGAAAATCAAGTGACAGCCAGACAACCAGAAGACATGAGACTATCCTAGGCCATCCAGCTTCAGTCTAGTCATCACGTGACTAAAGCTACATGAGTAAGCCCAGATGTAATGAATAAACCTGTCCATCTGAGTCCAATCCAAATTGCTGACCCACAGACTGCAAGCTCATAAATGTGTTTACAAGACACAGCATTGGGGGGTAGTTTGTAACAGCGGTAAATAACTCACACAAACAGCAAGGGAGTTTGAAAATCAGCAGTTTTTTTAGATTTTAAAAATGTAATACAAGTATCATGTAACACCTTGAGTAGAGGCTGAAATAGGATCCTGTAATCAAACACATGAAAGTTTCTGCAATGAAATATATGAACAGTAACACTTAAGGAGCTAAAGAGTATAAATCATTATGGTTTGTTTATGTAATACTGAGCTGATTTAAAAAAGTAATAGTCTTTTTAACTTCATTTCATGAAGAATAAAATTTGAAATTTAAAATAATCAATTAGGTCTATAGCTTATCCGAAATACACTTTGTTATCCATCATAAAAATTACATACAAATCTCCCTTTACGACATTCACTAATTCACATGGTGATACTGTGTATTATTCTATTATAATGGTGACAGCTGAGTAGACACTATGATTTTTATAGAACAGTCAATAGAAATTTAAGAAATTTTATTTGCTATATCACAGATCTTTAGAGTTTATTTATTTTGCATACCTGAAACTTTGTACACTTTTACTATTATCTTGCCATTTCCCTTTTCCCTCAACCCATGGCAAACACCATTCTACCCTCTGCTTCTATGAGTTCAATATTATAAGACTGCATATTAAGTGAGATCATACAGTATTTGTCTTTCTGTGTCTGGCTTATTTCACTTAGCGTAAAGTCCTCCAGGTTCATTCGTATTGTTGCAAATGGCAGGATTTTCCTCAGTTTTTAAGGCTGAATAATATTCAGTTGAATGTGAATGTGTTTATAAATGTGGTATGTGTCTGTGCACACACACATATACATACTGTATTTTCTTTATTCATTTATCTGCTAGTGGACATTAAGATTATTTCTATATCTTGACTATTATTAATAATGCTGCAATGAACACAGGACTGCAGATCTACTGTACAGTATAGTGCCTATAGCTAACAATACTGATCATACAATTAAAATTTGCTAAGACAATTGATTTTGGTTAAGTGTTCCTACCACATGTAAACAAATATAATGATAGTAATTATAAAGGGGGCAGGAGAAAACTTTGAGAGTTGACAGATTCATCTATGGCCTTGATGATGGTGATGGTTTCCTGGGTTTATACTTATCTCCAAACTCATGAAGTTGTATGTGTTAAATATGTAGAGCTTTTTACATGTCAATAACACCTAATAAAGTATTCTTTAAAGAACTCTTATTTATCATATTGAAGTTATTTTTCTATATGGGGTTCATTTATTTTCCTCTTCTCCTATGAAGAAGCTTCATAGTCCCTTCTTATTATATAGTTATTTTAAGCATTCCACAGATTTTTCTGGTACTTAAACAAATTGCTGAAATTAACAGGACATTAGTATCTTTGAAAATTCTAGTGGAATTCATGTGTATCCTGGTTTCGGGGTTAAAAAAAAAAACAAAAAAAAAAACATGCTCTTGGGCTTCCTGTCTGTCCACCAGCTCATTTAGGCAGGCGCGCACACACACACACACACACGCTCGCACACACACACTTCTAACAGGGAGACTGGCAAAGGTTTGTAAAAAGCTCTTTTTTCTAAGACATACTTTAAAATTAATGAGTTTGCTAATACACTGGCATGGAAGAATGAAGCGTGTACATAGGAGATAAAGAAATGCACACTGATTAAAGATTAATTGCTACAGTTATTGGAGAAATTATTCTGATAGCAAAGTTGAAAGGAAATAACATAGTAATTAACAAACGATATATGACCATCTCTCCCTTGTTTTTCACCTTGAAGGAAGAATTCCTTCATTTTTCACAAAATCTATTCCCATGCTTTTTGTTGTTGGTTCTTTCCTAACTTTAAAAAGCCTCAAGCATCTATTAGCACATTTCATTTCTAAATTCTCAATTTCTGGAGGTTCTTGTTTTAACTCAGACTCAAATTACTACTAATACCCAATAATCTTTTTTAAAAAGATAGATACTTTTTTTAAAAAGATGGATAAATAAAACTACTTCTGAAAGAAACTTATGTAGATTAAAAAAAGAAGTAATGAAATATGCACCCTCATAGTTACCATGTTATTATTATTCTTTCTCTTACCACTAAGTTTTTTTTTTTTTTAAGATGAAGTCTCTCTCTGTCGCCCAGGCTGGAGTGCAATGGCGCGATCTCGGCACACTGCAAGCTCCACCTCCCGGATTCTCCTGACCTCATGATCTGCCCCCCGCCCCCGCCTCAGCCTCCCAAAGTGCTGGGATTACATGTGGGAGTCACCGCGCCAGGCCACCAATAAGCTTTTTAAAGATCTACTCATATTAGCTCTCACTGTTACATTATTTTTACATTTACATACCAAAGCAAGTCTCCAAATTTTAACCCCATAACAGTTCAGTCAAGGAGCACTTACTAACTCTAAATTGTTAATCCAATATTTTCTTTGCATTTCTTATCCTGTCTGATATTTATCATATTTTACAATATTTTTATCATTTTTTTCCTTGAAACATTCTCCGTTCTTGACTTGGTTCTCTGAAGGTTCTCTGAGTATACACAATGGAATACTGCATATTGTGTATATGAAATTTACAGTATTTCTCCTTTCTTTTGCCAGAAATAGCATATTCCTTTTCTTATGAATCTCTTCTTTAGTCATTCAAAGTAATTGTCCTGAGTTATCTCATACTCTTCTATAATTTATGTAATTTATAATGGTAAATTTCCAAACCTACATCTTTAGTCTACCATAATTTGCTTAAATCAGGACAAATTATTTAACTACAGACTTTATATTTGCATGGCATACAAAGAAGTCAGCCTAATTTTTCTCCAGAGTAAATTCAGTATATTCCCACAAATCTTCACATATTTCTTTATCTTCTTTCTTGTTTAATTAGCAGATACCAAAACGATGACTAGGAATTTATAATAGTTCCTTCAAGGGAATAGTTGCAATGGGTGGAAATTAGGGTAGATGCGGCCAACTGGAGAAAATCAAGTTCATATGGTAGGCATGAATCAGACTATTTATATACACATGTCATTTGTATTAGTCTGCTTTCACACTACTGATAAAGACATACCTGAGACTAGGTAATTTACAAAAGGAAGAGGTTTAATGGACTTAACAGTTACACGAGGCTGGGAAGGCTTCACAATCACGGCAGAAGGCAAGGAGGAGCAAGATACAGCTGACATGGATGGCAGCAAGAAAATAGAGCTTGTGCAGGGAAACTCTTTAAAACCATCAGACCCAAAAGACTTATTCACTATCATGAGAACAGCGTAGGAAAAATCTGCCTCTGTGATTAAATTACCTCCCACTGGGTCCCTCCCACAACACGTGGGAATTCAAGATGAGATTTGGATGGGGACACAGCCAAACCATATCATTCTGCCCCTGGCCCCTGTCAAATCTCATGGCCTTACATTTCAAAACCAATCATGCCTTCCCAAGAGTCCCCCAAAGTCTTAACTCATTTCAGCATTAACTCAAAAGTCCACAGTCCAAAGTCTCATCTGAAACAAGGCAAGTTCCTTCTGCCTATGAGCCTGTAAAATCAAAAATAAGTTAGTTACTTCCTAGATACAATGGTGATACAGGCATTGGGTAAATACAGTCATTGCAAATGGGAGAAACTCACCAAAACAAAGGGGCTATAGGCCCCATGCAAGTCCAAAATCCAGCAGAGCAGTCTAATCTTAAAGTTCCAAAATGATCTCCTTTGACTCCATGTCTCACGTTCAGATCACATTGAAGCAAGAGGTGGGTTCCCATGGTCTGGGCAGTTCTGCCCCTGTGGCTTTGCAGGGTACAGCCTCCTTTCCTGCTGCTTTCATGGGTTGGTATTGAGTGTCTGCAGCTTTTCCAGGTGCATGGTGCAAGCTGTCAGTGGATCCACCATTCTGGGGTCTGGAGGACAGTGGCCCTCTTCTCACAGCTCCACTAGGCAGTATCCCAGTAGGGACTCTATGTGAGGGCTTTGACCCCACGTTTCCCATCTGCACTACCCTAGGAGATATTCTCCATGACAGCCCCACCCCTGTAGCAAACTTTTGCCTGGACATCCAGGCATTTCCATACATCCTGTGAAATCCAGGTGAAGGTTCCCAAATCCCAATTCTTGACTTCTGTGTACTGGCAGGCTCAACACCACATGGAAGCTGCCAAGGCCTGGGACTTACAACCTCAGAAATCATTGCCTGAGCTCTATATTGGCCTCTTTTGGCCATGGATGGAACAGCTGGGACACAGGACACCAAATCCCTATGCTGCAAACAGCACAGGGACCCTGGGCCCAGCCAACAAAACCACTTTTTCCTCCTAGGTCTCCAGGTCTGTGACAGGATGATATGCCATAAAGACCTCTGACATGACCTGGAGACATTTTCCCCATTGTCTTGGGGATTAGCATTGGGTTTCTGGTTACTTAAAGCAAATTTCTACAGTCAGCTTGAATTTCTCCTCAGAAACTGGGATTTTCTTTTCTATTGCATTGCAAATTTTCCAAACTTTTATGCTTTGCTTCCCTTTTAAAACTAAATGCATAGGCTGGGTGTTGTGGCTCATGCCTGTAATCCCAGCACTTTGGGAGGCTGAGGCGGGCAGATAACGAGGTCAGAAGATTGAGACCATCCTGGGTAACACAGTGAAACCCCGTCCCTACTAAAAATACAAAAATTAGCTGGGCGTGGTGGCATGTGCCTGTAGTCCCAGCTACTCGGGAAACTGAGGCAGACTTGTTTGAACCCAGAAGGCAAGATTACTGCCCAAGGTAATTTACAGATTCAATGCCATCCCCATCAAGCTACCAATGACTTTCTTCACAGAATTGAAAACAACTACTTTAAAGTTCATATGGAACCAACGAAGATCCTGCATTGCCAAGACAATCCTAAGCCAAAGAACAAAGCTGGAGGCATCACGCTACCTGACTTCAAACTATACTACAAGACTACAGTAACCAAAACAGGATGGTACTGGTACCAGAACAGATATATAGACCAATGGAACAGAACAGAGACCTAAGAAATAACACCACACATCTACAACCATCTGATCTTTGACAAACCTGAAAAAAACAAGAAATGGGGAGAGGTTTCCCTATTTAATAATTGGTGCTGGGAATACTGGCTACCCATATATAGAAAGCTGAAACTGCATCCCTTCCTTACAGCTTATACAAAAATTAATTCAAGTTGGATTAAAGATTTAAATTATAGACCTAAAACCATAAAAACCCTATAAGAAAACCTAGGCAATACAGTCAGGGCATAGGCATGGGCAAGAACTTCATTACTAAAATACCAAAAGCAATGGCAACAAAAGCCAAAATAAACAAATAGGATCTAATTAAACTAAAGAGCTTCTGCATGGCAAAAGAAACTACCATCAGAGTGAACAGGCAAACTACAGAATGGGAGAAAATTTTTGCAATCTACCCATCTGACAAAGGGCTAATATCCAGAATCTACACAGAACTCAAACATATTTACAAGAATAAAACAACCTCATCAGAAAGTGGGCAAAGGATACAAACAGACACTTCTCAAAAGAAGACATCTATGCAGCCAACAGACACATGAAATAATGCTCATAATCACTGATCATCAGAGAAATGCAAATCAAAACCATGATGAGACACCATCTCACATGAGTTATAATGGCAATCATTAAAAAATCAAGAAACAACAGATGCTGGAGAGGGTGTGGAGAAATAGGAACGCTTTTACGCTGTTGGTGGGAGTGTAAATTAGTTCAACCATTGTGGAAGACAGTATAGCAATCCCTCAAAGATCTAGAAGTAGAAATACCGTTTGACCCAGCAATCCCATTACTAGGTATATACCCAAAGGATTATAAATCATGCTACTATAAAGACACATGCACACGTATGTTTATTGGAGCACTATTCACAATAGCAAAGACTTGGAACCAACTCAAATGTCCATCAATAATAGACTGGATTAAGCAAATATGGAACATATACACCATGGAATACTACACAGCCATAAAAAAAGATGAGTTCATGTCCTTTGCAGGGATATGGATGAAGCTGGAAACCATCATTCTCAGCAAACTATCACAAGGACAGAAAACCAAACACCACATGTTCTCAGTCATAGGTGGGAATTGAGCAATGAGATCACTTGGACACAGGGCAGGGGTCATCACACAGCAGGGCCTGTCAGGGGGTAGGGGGTTGGGGGAGGGATAGCATTAGGAGAAATACTTAATGTAAATGACTAATTGATGAGTGCACTAAACAAACATGGCACATGTGTACCTATGTGTCAAATCTGCACGTTGTACACATGTGCCCTAGAACTTAAAGTATAAAAAAAGAAAAGAAAAAGAAATTAATTCTAGACAAAAATAAAACTGAATGTCTTTAACAGAACACAAATCACCTCTTGAATGCTTTGCTGCTTATAAATTTCTTCTGCCAGATACCTTAAATCATCTCTCTCAAGTTCAAAGTTCCACAAATCTCTAGGGCAGGGGCAAAATATCACAGTCTCTTTGCTAAAACATAACAACAGTCACCTTTGCCCCAGCTCCCAACAAGTTTCTCATCTCCATCTGAGACCACCTTATCCTGGATTTCATTGTCCACATCATTACCAGAATTTTGGTCAAAGCTATTAAACAAGTCTCTAGGGAATTCCAAGCTTTCCCACATTTTCCTGTCTTCTTCTGAGCACTGCAAATTGTTTCAATCCCTGCCTGTTACCCAGTTCCAAAATTGCTTCCATATTTTTGGATCTCTTTTCAGCAACGCCCCACTGTACTGGTACCAATTTACTGTATTAGTCCAATTTCACACTGTGATAAAGAGATACCTGAGACCGGGAAATTTACAAAAGGAAGAGATTTAATGGACTTACAGTTACACATGCCTGGGGAAGCCTCACAATCACTGCAGAAGGGAAGGAGGAACAAGTCACATCTTACATGGGTGGCATCAGGCAAAGAGAGATAGCTAGTGCAGGGGAACTCCTCATTATAAAACTCCGAGATCTTGAGAAACTTATTCACTAACACAACAACAGCACAGGAAAGGCCTGCCCCCATGAGTCAATTACCTCCTGCTGGGTCCTTCTCACAACACGAGGGAATTCAAGATGAGATTTGGGTGGAGACATAGCCAAGCCATATCATCATTCAAGGAATTTGACCTTAATTCGACAAGTAATGGGAAATAATTTTGGCATTAAAAATTATTATTAATATTATTTTTATTGATAAATTATAATTTCATACATTTGTTGATACAGTGTAATGTTTTCATATATGTATACAATGTGGAATGAGTAAGTCAAGCTAATTAACATAGCTATCACCTTGCTTCTCTATCATTTTTTATGGTGAGACACTTGAGATTTTACTCTTAGTTATTTTTGAAATATATAACACATTATTATTAATTATAGTCACCATGCCTTGCAATTTATCTCAAAACCTATTCCTCTTGTTTCTCTGAAACTTTGTATCCTTTGGTCAACAACTTCCTATTCCCTCCCTCCCCAACACCCCCAACTCTGCTAACCATCCTTCTACTCTCTACTTGTATGAGTTCAACATTTTTCGATTCCACCTATAAATGAAATAATGTTATCTGCCTTTCCAGGCCTTGTTTAGTTAACTTACCATGATGTCCTCCAGTTTTATCCATGCTGTCACAAATGACAGAATTTCCCTGTTTTTTTAAGGTGGAATAGCATTTCGTTGTGTATATATGCCACGTTTACTTTATTCATTCATTTGCTGGTAGACAGGTGGATTCTATATCTTGGCTGGTATGACTAATGCTACAATGAACATGGGAATGCAGATATGCCTTCAATATATTCATTTCAGTTACTTTGGATATATACCCAAAATTGGGATTACTAAATCACATGGTAAGTTGTATTTTTAGTGTTTTGAGGAACCTCTATATTGTTTTTCATAATGGCTATATTTACATTTCCACTAACAGTAAAGAAAGGTTCCTTTTTCTCCACATCCTCTCCAACACTTGCTTTATCATTTTTATAAAGACCATTCTAGCAGATGTGATATTTCATTGTGGTTTTAATTTGCATTTTCCTCATAATTTGTAATGCTGAGCATTTTTTCGTGTACCTGTTGGCCATTTGTATATCTGAATAATGTCTGTTAATGTCATTTGTTATTTTTGTAATTGAGTTATTTATTTTCTTGCTATTGAGTTATATGAGGTTCTTATATAGTTTGGATATTAACGTTTAATCAGTTGTATAGTTTGCAAATATTTTCTCCCATTCTGTGGTTGTCTCTTCATTTTGTTAACGGTTTTCTTTGCTGTGCAGAAGCTTTTTAGTTTGCTGCTATTTGATTTTTCTGTTTTTGCTTTGTGGTTTATGCTTTATGTGTCATATCCCAAAAATTGTTGCCCAGACCAATGGCATAGAGATTTCCTCCGTATTTTCTACCAGTAGTTTTACATCTTCAGGTCTTCTATTTGTGTTTAATCCATTTTGAGTTGATTGTTGTATATGCAATAAGTAAAGAGTCTAATTTTATTCTTCTGCAAATGGATATCTAATCTTCTCAACATCATTTATTTGAGGCTATCCTTTTCCATTGTGTATTCATAGCACTATTGTCAAAAATCAATTGACCACAAATTCATTAGTTTATTTCTGGATTTTCTAATAGTGCCATGCTGTTTTCATTACTATAGCTTTACAATATGCTTTAAAATTAGGGTGTTTGATGCCTGCAGCTTTGTTCTTTTTGTTCAAGAGTGTTTTTTGGGGGGTCATATGTGGCTGCATACACATTTAAGGGTTGTTTTTCATTATTTCTGTGAAAATTATTGTGGAATTTTTTTTGAGACAGAGTCTCACTCTGTCCCCACTGGAGTGCAGTAGCATGCAATCTTGACTCACTGCAAATTCCATCTCCTGGGTTCAACCAATTCTCCTGCCTCAGCCTCCCAAGTAGCTGGGACTATGGGCATGTCCCACCCAGCTAATTTTTGTATTTTTAGTAGAGATTGAGTTTCATCATGTTGGCCAGGCTGGTCTCAAAAGTCTGACCTCATGATCCACCCGTCTTGGCCTCCCAAAGTGCTGGGATTACAGGCATGAGCCACCGCACTTGGCCTTATGGAATTTTCATAGGATTGAATCTATAGATGTCTTTGGGTAGTATAAACATTTTCACAATATTAATTCTTCCAGTCCATGTACATGGATATATTTCCATTAATTTGTGTTTGCTTCAATTTTTTTTCCTACAGTGCTTTGGAGTTTTCAGTATATGGGTCTTTTACTTCTTTGGTTAAATTTACACCTAATTATTTAATTATTTTGCCATTATTGTAAATGTGATTTAAAATTTGTTTTAGATAGCTCATTATTAGTATATAAAAATGCAAGTAATTTTTGTATGTTGACTTTGTATGCTTCAACTTTAGTGAATTTATCAGTTGTAACAGTTTCTTGGTGGAATATTTAGGGTTTTCTATATACAAGACCTTATCAGCAGCATATACAAGCAGTTGGAAAGAAAAAGTTTCTTTCTTTCCATCTAGTCCCTAATCTTAGTGGGGAAGCTTTCAATTTTTCACCATTGAGAATGATACTATCTACAGGTTTGTCATATATGGCTTTAAATATGTGGAAGTACATTTCCTCTATACCTAATTTGTTGAGAATTTTGATCATAAAAGCATGTTAAGTTTTGTCAAATGTTTGTTCTGCCTCTATTGAAATGATCATATAATTTTTATTTTTCATTTTTTAACATGGTGTTATTGATTTGCATGTATTGAACTACCCTTGCATCCTGGATCCTCTCTTATAATAGTATACTCTGTTTCTCCCTACTAATCATTTAATAATTTCTTTATGTATTTACATGCTCAAATGTTGAGGGTATATATATATATATATATATTTATATATATATATATTTATATATATACACACACACAATTGTCATTTCCTGTTGGTGAATTAACCTCTTTTATCATCATGTAATGACCTCCTTTGTCTATTTTTATAGTTTTTTATTTAAAGTTTATTTTGTCTATATAAATATAGGTGTCTTTGCTTTATTTTGATTTCCATTTTCATGGAATATCTTCTTCTATCTCTTTACTCATAGTCTATGTGTGCCCTTACTAGAAAAGGGGTTCTCTTGTAGGTAGCATATAGTTGTATGATTTTTTAATGCATTTGGCCATTCTATAATCTATTTACATTCAAGGTAATTATTGATAGGTTAGAGCTTGTGTATTAATCTGTTCTGATGCTGCTCATAAAGACATAGCCAAGTGCTGCTAATTTATAAAGGAAAGAGGTTAAATTGATTCACAATTCCACACTGCTGGTGAGGCCTCAGGAAAAACAATCATGGAGGAAGGGGAAGCAAACCTGTCCTTCTTTACATTGTGGCAGCAAGGAGAAGTGCCAAGCAAAAGGAGGAAAAGTCCCTTATAAAACCATCAGATCTCATGAGAACTCACGCACTATCATGAGAACAACAACATGGGGTTAACCACCCCCATAGTTCAATATCCTTTCACTGGGTCCCTTCCATGATACATGGGGATTAAAGGAACTACAATTCAAGATGAGATTTGGATGGGGACACAACTTAACCATATCATTATGCCCCAGCTCCTCCCAAATCTCATGTCCTAACATTTCAGAACACAATCATGCCCTTCTAAAAGTATACCAAAGTCTTAATTCATTCCAGCATTAACTCAAAAGTCCAAGTCCAATTCCAAAGTCTCATCTGAGACAAGGGAAGTTCCTTCCACCTATGAGCCTGTAAAATCACAAGAAAATTAGATACCACCTAGATACAATGGGGGTACAGGCAGTGGGTGAATACACCCTCTCCAAATTGGAGAAATTGGCCAGAACGTAGGGGCAATAGACTCCATGCAAGTCCAAAACCCAATGGGGTAGTCATTAAACCTTAAAGTTCCAAAATGATCTCCTTTGACTTGCTGTCTCATATCCAAGTCACACTGAAACAAGAGGTGGGCTCTCACGGCCTTGGGAAGCTCCACCCCTGTGGCTTTGCAGTGTACTGCCCCCCATGGACTGGTGATGAGTGTCTGCAGCTTTTCCAGTGTGCAGCCCCCATTGACTGTAGCTTTTCCAGTGCACGGAGCAAGCTGTCAGTGAATCTATCATTCCAGGGTCTTGAGGACAGTGATCCTCTTTTCACAGCTTCACTAGATAGTGCCCCAGTGGGGACTCTGTATGGGCGCTCTGAGCCCACATTTTCCTTACACACTAACCTAGCAGAGGTTCTCCATGAGGCCTGCACCCCTGCCGAAAACTTCTTCCTGGACATCCAGGCTTTTCCATACATCCTCAGAAACCTAGGCAGAGGTTCCCAAACCGCAATTCTCGACTTCTGTGGACCCACAGGCTCAACACCACATGGGTGCCACCAAGGCTTGGCATCTGTGCCATCCGAAGCCATGGATTGAGGTGTACTTTGGCCCCTTTAAGCTAGGCTGAAGCAGCTGGAATGCAGGGCACTAAGTCCCTAGGCTGCACACAACATCTGAAATCTGCTGAAAGCTTTGAATGTGATCTGTTTCTTATCTTTTGCTATTTTTAGGATTCTTTCTTCATCTAAATTTTGACAATTTGATTATAATGTGTCTTGGTGAACTTCTATTTGGGTTGAATTTTACTGGCAGTCTCTGAGCTTCTATATCTGAATATTATCATCTTTCCATAGATTTTGAGATTTTTCAATCATTATTTTCTTAAATGTGCCTTCTAGGCCTTTATATCTCCCTTCTCCTTCTGACGCTCCTATTATGTGGTGGATAGTTTTTGCTTGATGGTGACCCATAATTTGTGTAGGTCTTCTTTATTATTTTTCATTCTTTTTTCTTTTCATTTCTCTGACTGGATAATTTCAAATGCCCTGTCTTTGAGATCATTACTCTTTCTTCTGCTGGATCAAGTCTGCTATTTAAGCTACCTATTGGATTTTTCTCAATTGTTATATTCTTTATCTCAAGGATTTTTATTTTTTATTTTTCACATTTCTTTGTTAAATTTCAATTTTGTTGATGCATTGCTTTCCAAATTTTATGTTTCTATTTAAATTTTCTTAGAGCTTTCTGAATTTCTTTATAGGTTGATTATTTGGAATTTTTTTTGGTCATTTTATAGATCTCCATTTCTTCCAGGTCTATTATTGGAGTTTTATTAGTTTTTTTGTTTTGGTTTGGTTTGGTGGTATCATATATTTTCCTGATTTTTCATAATCCTTGTGTCCTTATATTGACACCTGTGCGTTTTAGCAGACAGCCACTTCTTCCAGCCTTTTCCAGTGTTCTTTGGTGGTGATAGACCTTTACTATATACTCTAGCCTGGGATCTGGAGTAATCAGCTAATAGCAACCTCAGACAGGCTAACCATGGTTCAGGTGTCCTAATTGGGCTGGGTCACTTCCTGTGTTCTGCGGTCTAATGGTACTGCTCGTTGTACTCTGTGGTTTGGTGAGATCACTAACTGGACTCTACTGTCAAGTGGGGCTTCTGGCTGGACTCTATGATTGTCTCTGAATGGGCAGGGTTGTAGATTTTCTTCCTTGGCTGGGTGATTCTGTTGCTCAGAATCTGTAGTTGTGCAGGATTATATGCTGGGCTCTGAGACTGGATGAAGTAGCTGGGGTAGCTGCTCTACCACATAAGATGAGCAGGGCCAGAGGCCATGTTTCACAGATATGCATGTAGTCTTGCCTCCTGTCTATGGTGGGCTTAAGCAGAGCACCAAGGCTTTTTGGAGTCATTGCTCTTCAGCTTGCATTGAGTGTGGCCACATGCTCTCTCTGTGAGTACCAAGGCTGTATGGAGTAGCTGGCTAGGGACTCAAGCCTGACAAACTTGTGGACTGTGTTCCTGTAGCACTATGCTGTTGGCTAGTCATGATGTAATCCTGCTGGTACTTCCAATGCTTCCCATAGGCCAACAGGAGTGAGCTTTCTATGAAGGGTCCCATAATTGTGTGGAAACTGAATGTCTACTTCCAACTTATTTTTCTCACTGTAGAAACCATGAGTCCATGGGAATTCTCTGTGCATGGCACTGTACTGTCTTGGGATTTGGGTGGTGCAGTCAAAGAGAACCATTCCTCTGATCCCCTGAACATGGTTTTTCTCACTAGAGTGGTCCAAGCAGATCTCTCAGCCTCACTCCTGAGTTCTGGGATTTCCCACAGTTATTTTTGTCTGTGGGCAGTTACTAGTTGGATTTCTATGGGGAGATAGTGGAGGTGGAGAACTTCTATTCTGCCCTTTTGCTGATGTCACTCCAATTTTGGAATTTTTTGACTGACTTGTTCAGGTTTTACTTTAGAAGCATATTTAATGACTGATGAATGTAATTCAATCCCAACAAATCCAAAAGTTATCATTTGGGAACTTGGTCAGAGATTCTAAAATTCATGATAGAAAACAATCATGACCCAAAATTTCTAAAATATAAAAGTTACACACCAAAAAATTGTTTTACAATTTCCACTGGTGAAGCTTTTCAAATACATTTTTAGAACACAAGATAGAAATATATCTGCAGTAACAAAAATCATAGGCCAGAATGAGGCTGAGTATTGACAATGATCCATTCCATCTACTGGAGAAAGGTTAATACACACACACACACATGCACACACACACACACACACACACAAATGCTTTCATACAGTAAGCCATGCCTATAATTGGAGATGAATCTCTATGCAAAGTCTACCCCATTTACCATTGCTACACTGTGTTGCTCTAGTCCAGAAATTTCCCACTTCCAGAAGTATACTCTGTAGTCACAATAAACTAGAGAATTCTCTATAAAACTCAGTATGTTCCAGGCCCTATACTAGGTGCTTTACATACATTATCATGTTGAATCTTCCCAAATAGTGAATATTCCTAAGATAACAGATGTATTTTCATCCTCACTTTATGATGAGGAAGCAGAACTTTAAAGAGTTTAAGTCTTCGTGCAAGATTTAGGTGAGTATGTGGTGAAACATGGATTTGGAATAGCTAAACAGAAGACATATTTTCTTAATTTATAATAGAATTGCTGAGACTTGACACAATAGTTTTTTATTGATGTTATATGGACATTTCAGTATCTCATTCAATGTTTTTGCTATGAACCACAAATTTTAAAGGTGATTTTTTTAAAACTGCTTACCAAACCACACTCACACACTGCAAGAAAAGTAATGTAAAAGTCTTAAAGATGTTTTGTTAACATTCATGTTAAATATTTGTGCTCCAGATACTTTAAAAATGTAAATTCATAAAATTATATATTATGAACAAATTTTAGTATTATTTTATGATGATATTAACCAGAACAGGAGCTCCCAGAATTTAATCATTAGGTGGTAAATTAGACCATCATTTATTTATTCATTTCAGACAAAGTGTTAGGTTCCAAGAGAATGGTGAATATGAAAACTACGTGAAAACTATGTACCATCATGCCAATAAGCACATTCACATGGTGACAATCTAATTTCCTAAAACCAATAGACCACTTTAAAAAAGCTCTTCACCATTCTCCAGAAAACACATTAAACATGTTTTACTTTTCTTTTAATAAGAGAAGCAGGAGTAATTTAAGACTCAGAATTACTGTGTCCTTTTACAAGAGTGTAAGTAAAAAAATATATATGATTAATTGTGAAAAGCACTACTAGCACTAATACTATTTCTCAAGTTATTTAATTTATATTAAGGTCTTTCTAAAAATTAAAACATTCTAAAATATGTATAATTTTCATACATGGCAATCAAAGGTTAGATATTATTTTCTTCTTTGATGTATTTTCATACAATGGCACTGTGGATCCTGTTGATATGGTCTCAGCATAGAGGTCTCATTTAGCCATGCCTATCTAAGCATATCATACCAACTCTGGTTATGCCTAATCAGGGCACATGCCCAGCAGGCAATGAGTAACAGTGTTCAAATGTTGCCACCATTCAGCTAAAGAAAATAGGCACCAGGTCCCAGGTAAAAGGCAGAGAGGGGAAACATAAAGAGGCTGACATAATTTTATATTTTGAGGAAATTCTTTTCATTTTAGGTTTACTTCATTGTAAAGATCATTGAAATAAACTATAAGAATTTTTATATGCTAGGGTCTTTCCATTAATAGTTTTGATTAATGAAGTTTTCTGCTCATGCTATTGGGGAAAAACATGTAAAGAATAATACAATATAAAAATTAGGTAGTTAAATGTTTGATGATCTAACCTTGATTAGTTTACTTTCTTATTCATTGATTTATTGACTTAGGCAAGTGACCCTAATGATTCAAGACAAAATCAACAATTTAACAATTTAGTGGTAAAATTTTGGTAGATAGCCGTCTGTATTCTTTCTATGCATGTTTAAATTTCTTTTACCAGAAAGGAAATATATCATACAGTTTGTCAACATTTATTTACATATAATTTAAGCCTTTATGTTTTATCCAGAGATATTGATAACTTTTTTAAAATGCCAGTTCTTACAGACTTATTTTGTTCTTCCAAGGTTGACACAATGCTACATTGTAAGTTTGTATAATCAACCTCTTAGCATGGAAATTTTAATTGGTTGTAAATTTTTGTGTTTCAAATGATCCTGCAGTAAGTAAATATTTGCTATTTTATTCCCAGTATCTCACATAGTGCCTGGCACATAAAAGGTGACCATGAATGTTTACTTAAGAAAACATGTGCATCTACATTAGAAAAACTTTCTTTGGGTTAAAATATATATCACTTGAAATTAAATTTTGAGAGACTTTATCACATGGAATTCCAAGAAGGATATATTAATTTATACTACCTTTCTTATGAAATAAATTTGCATATCTCACTAACTCTCAACAATTCTATTACAAATCACTGTAATGTTTGCCTGATAAAATAAAATTTTAGTTGTTTTCTTTTATATTCTTCCTTTAGTGAGATCCACAGTCTTTACAAATTATTTTTAGCAGGCTTCTCTCTCTCAGATTGACTGTTCACTCTGTTTAGCTATTTTTCTGTTATTTCTTTTTCTTAATGATTTATAAAACCCATTTACAAAACATGGTCTGGACATTAAAATTTTCTCTGTAATATGAGACAAATATTTCAACTTGGATTATGTTGACTTAACTACAAGGATTATTAAATTTTTCTGATGCAATTATGTCTTCATTAAATCTGACATGTAAATTTATTATATAAATAGTTTCTTAGAGAATTAAGATGTAAAAAAATATAAGAATAATTATTATTTTAAAATATTAGACAAATTAAATGAATCAAACCATTTCATAAGGATATTGGGTACTATAATTTAGTTTGCTTGAACAGCTGTTGGCATGTTCATAATTATAAAATTCTGCCAAATTAATGTTAGCCTATCTGTCTAGGAATTTCATGGTAAGCAAATTCATGCCTTGCATAAACTATACTATTATGTTAACATTATGTTTTTGTGCTAACCTTTATGTTAATATTATTTTGAAACTATGATAAAATAAAGAAGATATTAACCCTAATGTCTAAGTATTTACCAAATTTTAGGATATTTCTTGAACTTTTGTTACATTTATATGCCACCTACTACAATTGTTTAAATTGTTCCAAATGCCTTCAGTTCTGTTAGCAGGTCTTTTTTTCTAGTTTGACATAAACTCTTACACAGTAACATCATAGGCGTGGCCATTAACTTGACTCAAAGTTAAAGTCTTTCTATTTGTACTATAAATTTTAGCAAAACAGTTTTTTCTTAAGGAATTGACATATTTTAATAATATAGAATTACATTTTCTCTAGAAATCCTTCAGTTTCTCCTTTTCAAAATGATATCAGCAATATATTAGTAATTATAAACCAATAAGCATAGATATTAGCATTATAATGAATATACCATTAGAAACTGGGATTCCCTTCAGACTGTTCACTCCTTTGAGATCAGAGGCCCTGTGTTTGTCATAGGATTCAAGGAAAGTAAGCCAAATATGACAAAGATAATGTGCAAGGAATGACACAGAGCAACTTTCCACCTGAGTTTTAGCCCATATTTTGGACAATGATGTTCTGCGTAGGGGTTAAAGAAGTTGGGAAAAGACACAAAGGACAGGTAGATGAGGTACAGATTCAGTGAAGATCCAATTAACTATGTATTCCAAATCTTGACAACAAATACTTCTCATTTTCTGTAGAAATGTAGTGGACAAACAGAGCACAAACAATGAATGGGAGCTCAATCAACCAGCTCTGGGCACAACATAGTGGCCGTTGTGTACCACTCACGGAAGACTGCTGGCTACAATACAAACCAAGTGAGGACAGTAAAAACTCTGTCATTGTTGAGTTACTGACCACTGGAAACAGTAGACCCCAGGAACATAAACTCAAGGGGGCCTCTCATGACCTTCAAGTCCTTTGCTGATCTAAACATCAGGTTCTCAACTAGGGATAATTTTGCCTATCAGAGGGCATTTGGCAATGTCTGGAAACATTTTCTATTATCACAACTGGAAAGGAAGGTGCTACTGATGTTTAGAGGACAGAGATCAGGGAGGAGGCTAATTATCCTACAGTGCACATAGCAGCACCCCCACCCTCAACAAAGAATTATGTAGCCTGAAACATCAATAGTGCCAAGGTTGAGAAACTTCAGGCTGGGAATGGTAGCTCATGCCTATAATCCCAGCTCTTTGGGAGGCTGAGGCAGGCAGATCATGAGGTCAGGAGATCGAGACCAGCCTGGCAAACATAGTGAAACCCCATCTCTACTAAAAATACAAAAATTACCCGGGCGTGGTGGCACGCACCTGTAATTCCAGCTACTCAGGATGCTGAGGCAGGAGAATCGCTTGAACCCGGGAGTCGGAGGTTGCAGTAAGCCAAGGTCAACACTGCACTCCAGCCTAACGACAGAGCAAGACTCTGTCTCAAAAAAAAAAAAAAAAAAAAAAACAAAGAGAGAGAGAGAGAAACTTTAATCTAGATGAAGGAAAGCTAAGAGGTTCATTCAGTAGGATGTCTTTTTTAAAAGAGTGTCAAAGACATTCCATCAATAATATAAACACTGAATTTCCTTGCTTGCTCAGGCAAGACAAAGTAGCCCAGTGAAGAACTTCCTTGAGTGGCCCTCTGGTGGATAGAAGCATTTATGTGAGAGAAAGGAAATGTTGATTGTAGTTAAGTTCATTAAAAAATTAAAATCATATCCTGCAAAGGGGAGGATTAGTATGTAAATCTGCACATAACTAGGTAAAACACATCCTATTGTTTATTGACTTGTAGCTTTCTTTTTTTGATGTGTCTTAGTGTGGTTTTAGTATCAGGGTGATATCGGCCTCACAGAATTAGTTTGGAAGTGTTCCCACCCCCTCTATTTTTTAGAATAGTTGGAGTAGAATTGGTGTTAGTTCTTCTTTAAAAGTTTGGTAGAATTCACAGTGAAGCCATTTGGTCCTGGGCTTTTCTTTGATGGGAGGCTTTTCATTACGGCTTCAGTCTCATTATTTATTATTGGAACATGACATCACTCTTGATGTTAACTGGGATCACCTGGCTGAGATCGTGTTTGTCAGACTTCTCCAATGTAAAATTATTATTTTCCCCCTTCCCTATTGTTCTCTGTGAAAGTTGCTGTGCACAGCCTACACTGATGGTGTGGGAAGTTAGTTATTCAATCACTTATTTATATCAGTGTGGAATCATGGATATTTGTTTTATACTTTGCATTTACTCCAACACCATGCTATTTTGATGCTCAGATTATTCCAGCTTTGGCCATAGAGAGCTCTTTTGACGGGATTTCACGCCTCATGGACGTATCCCATTGTAGTGTTTTATGTTTTATGCAAGCTTTTTTGTTTTTGTTTGTGTGTGTGTGTGCATTTGTTTGATATTTTATTTGTTTTCAGCACTTTCTTGCTTTCTGGCACCACATAATGCTCCAGGCTCATCTCTTAGACTTGTGTCCTGGTCTTAGAACCAGCCATTTCTCTAAAGAGCCCTGATTGTTTGTATCGGAAAATAGTATTGGAAACCAAGATCTGAGTACTGGGTGTGTTCATTACTACTGGGGAATCATTGGTTCTAGACCTTCTCAAATATGTATATATACTAACCTATGTTTTTATAAATATTGCTATAAATGGCCATCTATACCTATATTAAGCTGAACATGAGTTCATATTGATGTCTCCAATTCTAATCTATTGCAACTTAGACTTTCTAGCCTTCTTTTTTTGCTGGTCTGTAACCTCCCACTCCATAAATGAGAAATCTGACTCATGATCTACCATCCAGTTACTTAATTACTCACTCTATTGGAGTGAGCTCAGAAATCCAGTAGAGTTCAGTTTGTTGATATTTTGTTAAGAAACTGTTGTGTTATATTCACAAGAAATATTGGCCTCTAGGTTATTTTCTCTAGCAATGTCTTTCTCTTGTTTTGGTATTAGAGTGATGCTGGCATCATAAAATGAATTACAAAGTATTTACTACTATTTTGGGAAGAAATGCAAATAATTATTATTTCTTCATTAATTGCTGCATAGAATTCACCTAAAAAGTCATCTTGCCCTGGTGCTTTAATTTTTTAATTTTTGATTTAATTGCTTTAATATATATACTGAGAGATTAAGGTTATTATTTTTCCCTTTGAGTAAATATTGCTAGTGTGTGTCTCTTAAAAAATTGGTCCGTTTCATCATTTCATCTACTTATCAAATTTGTGGGTACACATTTATTCACAGTGTTCCCTCTTTCTTCTTTCAGTGTCCATGAAGTCAGTTGTAATGATCCTTCTTTCATTTGTGAAATGGTGATTCGTGTCTTCTCCCTACATTTTTGTGTGTTGGTAAGCCTTGCTGGAGGTTTACCTATTTTACTGATCTTTTCAAATAACTACCTTTGGTGTTAGGTATTTTCTGTATTGTTTTTTCTTTTTATTTTATTTTATTATTTTATTTTATTTTATTTGAGACAGGGTCTTGCTCTATCAACCAGGCATGATTATGGCTCACCGTAACCTCAAACTCCTAGGCTCAAGCAATCCTTCCACTTCAGCCTTCTGAATAGCTGGAACTACAGGCACCTGCCACCACACCTGAATTATTTTTTATTTTTTGAAGAAATTGGGTCTTGCTGTGTTGCTCAGGCTGGCATCAAATTTCTAGCCTCAAGCAGTCGCCTCTCTGTGGTATCCTGAAATGCTGAGATTACAGGTGTGAGCCACCCAACCCATCCTGTTTTCTCATTTTCAACTTTATGAAAATGAGAAAGCAAATTGATCCTCACATTTTTATTATTTCCCTACATGGCAAATTTATAGTAATAGATTTAAGACAAATTCTTAAATTTAAACACTGTGTTTGAAAAACTTAAACACAGTTTAAGGTTTTTAAGACAAATTCTTAAATTTAAAAACTGTGTTTAAAAAACTTAAACACAGTTCTCACACCACAGTGGAATTAAGCTGTTTCCTGGGCCCTTATTTTATGCTACTGCCTTTTTCCAAAATTTCACCTAGGCTTCTGAACTTCCCAGCGACTCTGTAACTATCTTACTTGTTCATTGTAATAACAGAAAGTTGACTGGAAAATCTACAAATATTTGGACATTAAACAAAACATCTCTAAATAAAACTAGGGTCAAAGAATAAGGCTTGAAGAGCATTAAAATATATTTTGAATGAAATTATAGCTAGTAAAAGTAGTGCTTCAAAGGAAATGTTTGACTTTTAATACACATATTTAAAAAGAAGTTAGAAAAAGTTAAAATTAATAACCTATTCCACTTTAGAAAGCTAGAGAAAGATTAATAAATTAAATTTAGAAAGTAGAAGTAAAAAAAATAAGAAAAATAAGAACATGAATTTAAAACATTGAAAATGGGAAAGCACTCCAGAAAATAAACAGTGACAAAAGCTGATTCTCTGATAAGATCAATAAAATGCATAAACTTCCAGCAAGCGTAACCAAGACAAAGAGTGAATTCCAAGTCATATCACTAATTTATAAAGAATCTTTTATGTAATAGTTTGGGTGAAAATTATTGTAACTCTTTCTTCAAATTGGTGAATTACATAGAATTTAAATGATCCCACAGATCCTGGCCTAAATTTTAACTGTTGGCTTCTGATTAAAATTGGTCTAACAAAAGTGGCCTAACAGTATTAGAAGAACTCAAATAAGAAGACTCTGAGTAATAGCAAAGATTCCTACTCCACTTTTTTATCCTCATCCATAACAAAAAGCCTAAGCACAACTATTATAACAAGGTGTTTTATGCTTCAGAATTCTGAGTAGTACATCTGTTTCCTGGGACCTTATTTTATGCTACTGCCTTTTTCCAAAATTTCACCTAGATTCCTGAACTTCCCAGAGGCTCTATAACTAGCCTGCTTGTTCTGTGGCCCACAGGGGCAGCCTGAACAAATGAGAAGAAGCGGTGAAAAACAGAAACTTCACTCAACTGTTCAGATGGGGTGTGTTCCAGACAATCGGGTATTACAGTTCCCTTTTGTATACACCTTCCAGGATTGAAAAATGAGTAAATAAACTTTGCCCTGCCTGTGTGTCAACTTTAAACAAATGACTCTTGTTCTCTGATATGGTATCTGATTTTGTCAGGGATTAGTTGTCTTCAAATCTCATTACTCAAAGTAACTGTAAAAAACCAAGGCACACAAAAAATTCCTAGTCGTTTGAGGTATAAAGGTCTTCAAAGCAGTGTCTAGAAGCAACCTTTTAAAAATTATTTTTCTGCCTTTCTGGTAACTCCAGCCCTTGTAATTATCATGCAGCGTGGATACAGGAGGATTGTCAGCCATCATCTTGAACCTGATGTTAAAAAACACGGCCTACATATATACACCGTGTATCATTTCCCCTAAGAAAACTTCATTTGCTTGTGATAAATAAAATCCCTTTTCTCTCCAAGTATGAGTTGCTATTTTAACTATTAACCACTAGGTGGGGATAAGTTACATGGAGAAAAATGAAATGCATCCTTGCGCAAGGACTTAATTTCCTAGAAACCTTGAGTTTCTGACACCCGACTTGCCTCATTACTTCTCTCAACAGCCAATGGGCCAGGACAGCAAGTCATAGACAAGCAGAAAGGTAACCTCGAGATGAGTGAGGGTTTTAAATTTTAGAACAGGAAATGTCATTAAATATATAATCCAAAACACTCATTTTACTTCCTAGAATACTGAGGTCCAGCCTAGAGACAATTTGCCCAGAATCACATATTGGATCAGGAATAAAACCAGACCTAGAATGTAGATTGTACAGGTCTTTTATCTGGCACTTTTATTTGCAAGGGTAGTGCCCGGTGTGTAAAAGACTACATCAACCCTGTGCTGGGGCACAAGCCTATAGTCCCAGGTACTCGGAAGGCTAAGACAGGGGGATAACCTCAGCCCAGGAGTTTGAGTTCAGGCTGGGCAACACAGCAAAGCCAGTCCCCTACCCTCTGCCACAGTCCAGTCTTAAAAAATATAAATAAATAAATGGTTGCATCAGTGTACCAATTAGGAGGGTGAGCAGAGGATTGTTCTGGCCGTATAGTAGAAGAAACTGTTCTAAGGAACACGTGGGCCTTTCCACCAGCAAAGTGGCTGCACCAGTGAGGCAATCAACCCACCAGCAGGAGGTGCACAGCTGCCCTCTTGAAAAAAAATTCAGTCAGTCCAAGAAATTAATGAGTTGGTAAATCTTAGCATCCACAGTGTGTGTCATTGAAGACTGTCTGCTCTGAAGCTTTGCAGAATTCTGAGATAACTTTTTTCGATTTGACAGCCATAGAAGAAGGGCATTTGCAGACAGTAAAAATATATTTAATAACACGTTCGTTATGTAACATCTTCAATATGATTGAAAGTAGGGGAGTCAGGGTAATTGGCCAGGCTGTCCAGGGCAGAGGCATGTTAAACCAAGTATTCAGTTCCTGAAAAATAACGTAACCTTTCAAACGATCACATCTTTAACACAGAGTCATAATAATGAGTTGATGTGAGAGTATAGCATAGAGAAAAAGACTATGGACAGATTTAGAATTGGTCTGACAGATCAGTCAGCTTTTACCTTGGAAATCAGGGAAGTGGGTCAGGGAAATCAGAGGACTAGTTGAGTGAAACAGTGAAAATAAGAAAGAGTCCAAGCATGAGGTGCTGACGAACCAATCTGGGTTAGGGACTAAAGTGCTAATGGATGTCCACTGAAGAAATAAAATGAGAATATAAGGTGTCTGGGAAAGGAAGAAAAAAGAACAAAGATGAGGTGCAAGTGGCATAGATTGGAGGCGGCATTCAAATTCATTTTGAATTTGGAACTTAGTCTAAAAGCATGTTAACAACTGAAAAAAGAGCTTCTTACAGCTTTGCTGTAAGAAACTAATTTAGTTCAAACAAGTATTACAGATTTTGTTAAATGTCCTTGTTATACACAGGGGCAAATTTCCCACGCCCAAACAAAAATTCATGAATAAGTTTTATAGATAAGATTTGTCTCCCTCCTCTCTCAGGTTCCTATGATTCCCCCAAAATGTTACAGAACATCCTTTTGCCAAAAATGTGATTCAAACAATGATGATATTTCACTGTGGAGGACACGAGGAAATCTACTACTGCAAAACATACATCAGAGTGGTAAATCTTTTGAAAAATAAGTCATTAACATGCGCAAACGTACAGTGATCCAACTGGAAAAATACTTGTTATTCAGAGAGAATAATAAGGGTGCTTTCTTTTCCTAATTAGTATTCAGTGTTGATACAAAATTCAACATTGTTTCTAAGCAAGATTCTTTGTCAACATAAAAAATACAAATAATTCATAGATTAATTTGAAGAAGCACTTTTTCAGTATATGTGCTAGTTTTCAGTTCTTTTGGAAAAGGACAGTTTATTCATATTCATATTTTCATTTTGAAACCACTTAATCCAATGCAGGATAACATTTTTAAATGAGTTACCATTGCAGATATGTGATAGGAGCTGAGTTTTAATATAGTATTTCCATCTGTCATTATTACTTAAGGGAGGATTCACTTATATTTTAACACTTGAGATTTAAAAATGATAATTTTTATTTTTAAAGGAACTATTTCAAGTTGGTTGGCTGAGCTGATTTTTGTTTTTACTTAGTTCTCATTGAAATTCAAAAGAACTACCAAAAAGTTAAGGGAAATCAGAGAAGAGTGACTTCAAGCGATTTCTGGAAGACATGATACTGATGAGATTAAACTTAATGAATGGCAAACCACCCAGCAGTTTACTAACACACCTGGAAAGCCAATGGACAGTTTTCAGAAAGATCTGAAAACACAGTGAAGTTCTACTTGACAAGGGATATAGGCAAGCCTAGCCTAAAGAAGGGGATGATGGGTGAGAAGGGGAAAGGGAGTTCTCAATCTTACCTTACATCCATCTTATGAAAGTGCATGGAGGCTTATTCACAGGCTATCATCCTGTCCTGCACTTGGTCCAAATAGTGTATTGGCAATCAATCCAATAGCAACTATTACGTTTGATTGAAAAACAAAAGCAAAGCCAAACCCCACTATTTCCATTAGAGTCATGAAGAATGTGATATAAATGACACTGCACCATTACCTAATCTTTTTCAGCATTGTTTAGAAAGCTTTAACCTAGAGAAAGAGAGAGAGGGAGAGAAAGAGAAAAAGAGAAACAGGGATAGAAGGAAGGGTGGGGAGGGAGGAATGGAAAGAGAAAGGAAATCAATAGAGTATAATTATGAAAAAAGAGTAGGCCAGGCACGGTGGTTCAGGCCTGTAATCCCAGCACTTTGGGAGGCCGAGGCGGGCGGATCACGAGGTCAGGAGATTAAGACCATCCTGGCCAACATGGTGAAACCCCGTCTCTACTAAAAATACAAAAAACTTAGTCAGGTATGGCAGTGCATGCCTGTAGTCTCAGCTACTCGGGAGGCTGAGGCAGGAGAATTGCTTGAACCTGGGAGGCGGAGACCGCAGTGAGCCAAGATCGTGCCACTGCACTCCAGTCTGGCAACAAAGTGAGACGCCATCTAAAAAAAAAAAAAAAAAAAAAAGGCAAATTTATTATTATGTACAAGCAATGAGATTATTTATTTAGAAAATCCAAGATAATCAAATAAAGAACTGTCAGTGTCTATGAGAGAATTTAGAAAGGCAAGGTGTTTCTGGAAAAAAAAAAAAAAAAGAAAAGAAAAGACTTTTCTATATTTGAGAAAAATAAAGAAAGAGGTGCCAGGTGTGGTGGCTCATGCCTGCAATCCCAGCTACTTGGGAGGCCAAGGCAGGAGGATCACTTGAGATCAGGAGTTCGAGATTGCAGTGAACCATAATCATGCCACTGCACTCCAGCCTGAGTGGCAGAGTGAGAGCCTGTCTCCCTAAACAAAACAAACCAAAAAAAAAAAAAAAGGAAAGAAACTAGAAAAGTAAGCAAGACATTTGTTAATAGTTTAAAAACAAACAGATAAATAGAAGAAGAAAAAAGACAAGGAATTCACTTAAGCATTTGAAATAATTTGGTATATGTTAGAAGTATAATTTTACACCAGTTTGACTTTTGAATAATGCATTGGGCTAAGTGACTAAACATCAAAGTAGACCACTACCTCGGAGAAATATATTCTACATCATAGCAGAAAATTGAAAGGTGTTTAAAAAGAAAAGAAACACCCATGTTAATGAGTTAATGAAAACATGTAAATATAAAATAAAATGCTAGAATAAAATATTGATGAATAATCCCAGATTGGGGAGAAAACTATCCAGTTATGTAACGAAACGCAGAAACCAATAATTAATTTGTAAAGAAGATTATTTTTCATTAAAAAAAATTGTTTTTGTTTTTTTTGTTTTGTTTTGTTTTTGTTTTTGTTTGAGAGGGAGTCTCTCTCTGCCACCCAGGCTGGAATTAAGTGGCATGATCTCGGCTCACTGCAACCTCTGCATCCTGGGTTCAAGTGATTCTCCTGCCTCAGCCTCCCGAGTAGCTGGGACTACAGGAGCTCACCACCACTCCCAGCTAATTTTTCTATTTTTAGTAGAGACAGGGTTTCACTATGTTGGCTAGGCTGGTCTTGAACTCCTGACTGCAGGTGATCCGCCTTCCTCAGCTTCCTAAAGTGCTGGGATTACCTTACTCAGCCAAATATATATACATATATACATATATATGTATATTGCACACACACACGTACACACACACACATACACACACACACACACACACTAAGTGAAGGTGGGAAAATGGGATAGGGAAACCCACTGAAATCTAGACTTTATTGGATGTCTTTAATGTTGGGGCCCCTCCCATTCAGAGTAAATGATGAAGCCTGGTGCTCTGCAGGTGACCTTAGCAGATGAAACACTTCCAGGAAATTCTACTACAGGCCTCCATATACATGTTTCTCAGCTTTGGAATAAATATGGTACTGCTATAATCTGCCCTGAAATACTTGGACCTGAGACAATGCAAAACAGATTAGCGGAATATATTATGTAGGTAACTAATAATACCAACTGTTTCACAAGGTCGTGCAGATTCTAGTGTATCAGTTGTCAGAAGAAACCAGAATATAAAAGACATAAGTAGAAATTTGTGTTACTCATGAATCTCTGAAAATGTGTTTCTCTTCATTTATTTCTCAGATATGTATGTCCTCCAAAGCTCTGGCTTTGTGGAGATCAGGGCTAGGAAGGGACTGATAAATGTTAGTAGTGGTCTCTCATGGCCATGCATTAAGGCTGAAGAAAACATGTTGGAAATGTAGTTATCCAATTTTCTTCTTCATAACATGCACTGGATAAGCCCCAGAGGAGACTGATGGCATGTCATTGATACGGTGTTGCATAGAGGTAGACATACAACCTGGGACTATGCATGGTAGAAAGGAGAGTAATGGAGTTCCATATTGAACCTCTCTTTCCTCATCACACTCACTAGGAGGCCAGAAGAATATGTAAAACAATAATATGATTTAGGTTTAAATTACATCTTCTAAACTATACTAGAAGTATCAGAAATACTTTTTCCTGCCATATACAAATCATGTCCAAATCTTCAAGGGGTCCAGGGCCTCTCAGCTAAGGCCTTAGGGCTGCTAAGCATGGCCACTACCCTGTGACTAGTAGGCAATAAGTAAATGTTCCCTCTTGGCCCACTATCTCTTCTTTCCTCTGCTCTCAACTCCACGTGTCCCTTGATCCCTCTTGCTCCCGCCACAGGTTCTCTTCCCTTCAGTGTGCCCTGCTTCAGATTGTCAAGTGTTCTGATATCATCCATCTCCAAGATCCTAGAGATAGGAGTGAAGCTGTGAGTAGAAAGTGAGGACCTAAGAGGCCCTCTTCCTGTCGTGTCTCCCGGGGTTGTTAAGCTAAAGTTGTCTCGGCCTCTTCCTGTGATTTATGTTGTATTTCCAAAAGCTGGCTTTTTATCCAAGATTTGTCTTAAACTTAGCCCTAGAAAGAAGGGTAGATACAGGAAACATGGTCATCAAGGATTGCAAAAATACCAATCTCAGGCTCAGGGAGTGGAAGCAACAGTTTAACAAAGAGACTTGTTTCTCCATCGGCAACACTCCCCAGGTAAGGAAGAGGTTTGGTGGGTTCACTTATTGGTAAATGACACATTTAGAAAGGAATCCAGATGCCAAATAAGGGGAAAGAGAGAGAAGAGGTAATAGAGTGGAATAGAAATCTGTGGTCCTGCAGAAAGCTTGGATAGATGTGGGCAAATTTATAGCGGCAAGTTCTCCAGCGGGTGTTGGTTCTGTGTGTTTTCAGCAGGAAGCTGATGACTGAAGAAAATGTGGGAAATGTATGTAGAGAACATGGCAATTTGGAGTTGATTCTTCTGCAAAGTCCATAGGGTGAGGCTGGAGGATGTTGTCAGTATTAGAGGCCTCTTCAGAAGGCATCCATTTGAAAAGTTCACTCATTGGGATTGTCCTCCATGGAGGGGATAAAAAACTACATGGAACCAAAGATTTGGTCCATAAAATGGATTAAAGCACATCTTCTCCACCCCGTTTTCCTTCTTTAAATTATTCTAGATAGGCTTTGTGAAACAAGACTGTTCTGGTTTATCTGATTTTCACTATAAACCCAAGTCTACTAAGGGCCAGGGTCCTCTAGGCATCGGAGATTCATTTCTCCTTTTATAGGTTACCCCTGAGATAGAAGTTTCACGGAGGCTGTTGTGCTTCCAAATAAACAAGCCTAGCCACCGCTTTCCCAGGCTGACCTGGGGAAGATGATTCCACTGCATTAGACCTTGGGGGTGGAGGACCCTTTACAGTATGGCAAAGATGAGCAGACATACTCTTGCCTTAAGTATATCTGCTTGAATAATGCTCTAGCAACACCTGAGCTGATTTATCTCTTAGCACCTCTGAATAATTTGCAAAGCTGTTCTGGGTTACTGCCAAGAACAGTGTAAGTTATGTCTTGTCATGAAGAATTGGTGAATAATAGAGTTCATTCGGTTGTAATATGCAAGCCCATGGAAATACGCCTACAGGAGGCCCAGGAATCCTGCATCCTGCTTGGATGTAGGAAAACCCCCCAGTATACTTTCCTCAAACAAGGGACTGTGACCAAATGCCACTCTTTCGGGCTCCCCCAGATCTTGAGCCTTGTGTGTGTGAATGTTGATTCTTGACGAATCTTGATTTCTAGGTCACCTCTGGATTACTCTAGAAGGAAGGAATGAGGTGGAGGGGAGCAATATTGCTTTCTATATTCCAGTGAAACATTCTTAGAATTGTCATTAATGTGGTACATTTTTAAATAACTGCTAAGAAGCCAGATGATTTCAATAAATATTCCAGATATACTTAAAATACATCGCCCACACATCTATACTAAAGAAAATATGTTAATGACTACACATATACATTTTATATTTTAAGACTCCATTTAAAAAACCCTTTTACCTCAGTAAAACTGTGATTTATATTCAAAATATATCTGATTTTAAATCTTACCACTCAATGGACTGCACTCATCAGTCTTTAGTTTACAATGTGACTAAAAACTGCTCCCCTGGTGGCATTCGATACAGAAATGGGAAATTAAACTAATTTTTAACCAGCTGGAATAACAGTCTTTTCTCACCTGAGGATGGATAGAATAATATTCCCACACACCAGGAAATATTGTTACATTGAGGGAAGAAAATATATTCAAATTACCTCTTTTCTCATGACTTTTTCCCTTGTTGACCATATCAAGATTTGAAAAACTTCATCAAATAACTGAGGATTTGTAAATATTAGCCAGATCCTGGGCATATGGGTCATGATATGATGAATTTTCTAAAGATATGTAAAAGACCTTGGTACATGTCTAGTGCTCCCAGTACAAGTTTATTATCACACGCACTATGAAATATTATATCTGCTAAGTGAATGTCAGTTTATACTAAGCAACATCAAATAATGTTGGACTAAATATAGTCTTTAAAATATTCATGGTTGAGGGCTCAATTTTGTAATATATAAGCCTGCAGGAATCCCTCACATTAAAATTATGCTGTGCTATGTAGACCTAATAAATGCTAGAATCCCGCTGTTGTAAATCACACATTTATAAAAGAAAGAAAATAAAATGTATTTTAATACATTGTATTAAAATCTCTGGTGGGTACAGAGTGAACATATGGATTCAGAACCAGGCTGACTGCCAGCTCAGAGCCCTGTGACTCCCATTTTTTCTGTCCTAGTACCAGAGTGGCACAGCAGCTCTCAGGGATGGCCCTGGAGTAAGCAAGCATGCCCTCCAGATGCTAGGCTAATGAGACCTCTTACTGAACTATGTTTTGCCTCGTTCTCAAGAGCACTTGTCTGTCTCCTAGGAAGAAAGATCATATACCAGACTATCTGTTGCAAACCTTGACATCTGGTTCATGTCATACCATTATATGAGAGTAAATGAATATTTTATGCAAGAGAATTTATCCCAAATTTTCTACATTTCAAAGTTATTGTGACATTAACATTAAAAAGGTGGGTTTTGAAAACATTAATTGAAATGATCCTTGAAATGGCTGCTCTTCTCTTACTGGGCCCATAAAATATGTAAATATGTGATTATACATTTATTGCCAATTTATGATACATTTGTAAATATAACATTAAGAGATAAAACTTCAAATATTAAATACATATTTAATGTATAATGCTGAAATTCTCTAGATTGTCACTAGATGGTAGTATATAACATTCAATATGCTCTATTCCCCCGATCCTGCTGTTCTCTGCTTCAAGCTCTTTCCAAATGGCTTTTTAATGAGCACAGATTTAATTACAACTAATATTTAATATCTTTCTAGACACTGATCAAATAATATTATAGTAACTGAGTGATCTTGGACAAGTCTCTTATCCTCTCTGTGCCTCAGTTTTCTCATCTATGAAGTGCAGTGCACAATTCCCCTTGTAGCCTCTTGATGTCGCCTGAATATACCAAAGGTAAGTCTATAACCTAAAAAGTGACTCAGAATCTTTCCCCAGGGTTTTTCAAACTGTACTTAGGAGTAGCTAGTACATCCCTTGTAGTGGGAGCAGCAAGATGTAAAATGCAGGTGCTGGAGGAAGCAGGGCAGGAAGCTGCCCTTGAGTAGAAAAAAAAAAGAAAAGAAACTGAAAAGCAGAGAGGAGCACAGACAGTATACTGAGGTAGAGAGGGGAGGGAGAGAGTCCTGACCAGGTTGATGTCCCTGGTTCCAGCTATTCCTGGAAGCCATGATGTCGTCCTTCCAGGAGTTGATTATTCATTCATTTCCTTCCGTCCTTCCTTCCTTCCTGCCTTCCTTCCTTCCTTCCTTCCTTCCTTCCTTCCTTCCTTCCTCTCTCTCTCTCTGATGGAGTCTTGCTCTGTTGCCCAGGCTGGAGTGCAGTGGCGAAATCTCGGCTCACTGCATCTCTGCCTCCTGGGCTCAAGCGATTCTCCTGCCTCAGACTCCTGAGTAGCTGGGATTACAGCCACGCGCCACCACAGCCAGATGAGTTTTGTATTTTTAGTAGAGACAGGGTTTCACCATATTGCCCAGGCTAGACTTGAACTGCTGACCTCAGGTGATCCATCTGCCTTGGCCTTTCAAAGTGCTGGGATTACAGGCGTAAGCCACTGCGCGGGACCACATTCCTGTACTTCTTTAATCAAACTTGATAATAAGGCGTTTCTCCAATAAATATTCACTTTTGCCCCAGCTACTTTGACTAGGATTAGTTACTGTAATCAATGCAATCTTACCAATTCTTCCCCAGGTGAGAAAGAGATACTACTGTAGCTCTTAAAAATTAGTTTAATTTCCCATTCCTGTATCAAATGCCAGCAGTTTAATTCACATTGACAAGCTAAGGGCTGGGAAGCTGCTCACTCATTCTGTCTATTAAGGAATAGTGGAGCTGTTTAAGTCCTTACCCACGTGGTCTATTTCAAGTTTAACTCCCAGCTATACATTTAACACCAAAAGAGGAAAAATGCAAAGAAGGTAGAAGACAAAATAAGGAGAAGTTCAAAGTTTCGGCTCATTAGAACTAATTAGAACCTTTTTTTTTTTTTTTTTTTTTTTTTTTTGAGACAGAGTCTTGCCCTGTCGCCCAGGCTAGAGTGCAGTGGAAAGCTCTCAGTTCACTGCAGCCTCTGATTTCTGGGCACAAGCGATTCTGCTGCCTCAGCCTCCTGAGTAGTTGGGATTACAGAGCACCCGCCACCACGCCAAGAGTAATTTTTGTATTTTTAGTAGAGATGGGGTTTCGCCATGTTGACCAGGTAGTCTCCAACTCCTGACCTCAGGTGATCCGCGTGGTTTGGCCTCCCAAAGTGCTGGGATTATAGGAGCGAGAATTTTAAAGAGATACACGGGCCGGGTGCAGTGATTCACGCCTGTAATCCCAGTACTTTGGGAGGCCAAGGCGGGCGGATCACCTGAGATCAGGAGTTGGAGACCAGCATGGCCAACATGGTGAAACCGCCTCTCTACAAAAAACACAAAACTTAGCTGGGCATGGTGGCGCATGCCTATATTCCTAGCTACTCAGGAGTCTGAGGCAGGAGAATAGCTTGAACCCAGGAGGAGGAGGTTGCAGTGAGCCGAGATCGCGCCATTGTACTCTTGCTTAGGCAACAAGAGCAAAACTCCCGAGAGACAGAGAGAGAGACACACACAGAAAACTCAAGCACTTTACAAATGGGTATTGCCTTTTAAGACCATAACTTCAATCCTAAAAATCTAGATACTTCAGTCCTTCCAGACATTTTACTAGCGGGGATTTTAACAGTTTTGGAGGGTAGGTGAGTGGTATAACTTTATTCTATTAACTTATAGAGGTCCTAATTTGATGATAAACTGATATTGTTGACTGGGTGCAGTGGCTTACACCTGTAATCCCAGCAATTTGAGAGGCTGAGGCAAGCAGATCACTTGAAGCCAGGATTTCAAGACCAGTCTGGCCAACATGGCAAAATCCTGTCTCTACTAAAAATATAAAAATTAGCTTGGCGTGGTGGCATGCGCCTGTGGTCCCAGCTGCTCGGGAGACGGAGACACGAGAATCATTTAAATCTGGGAGGCAGAGGTTACAGTGAGCCAAGATCATGCCACTGTACTCCAGCCTGGGCAAGGCATCTGGAGTGCAGTGGCATGAGACTCTGTCTCAAAAAATAATAATAATGAAACTAAAACTATGTTAATTAAACATTTTTAAAAATAGAATAAACTGATAGTGTTAACGTGTATTTCCCAGGTACCTAAATTTTCGGAAATCCAAGACTAAAGTACCTAGCAAAAATTACCAGGGGTTCTAAACCGGTACAGAATCTCAAAGCAATAAGCCAGTTTGGAGATACTCCTACCTCTCTCAATCTCTTTGTCTTCTTTCCCCTCTCTTTCTCTCTCTTTTCCTCTCCCCCCTCTCTGCCTGTCTTCTCTCTCCCTTCCTCTCTGTACCTCTTTCTCTTTCTCAATGTTTCTATCTCTCTGTCTTCTCTCTCTCTCTCTCTGGAAAAATGTTGGATTTTGGAGTCCGTTATGGCAATGAGCTGCTTATGAAAGCAGAATCCTAAAATAGAGACACAGCTAGCAGAGTAGGGCCACAGAGAACCTCAGGATTCATTTATTAGTTTTATGACTCCTTTAGACACAGCAAGAACATACCCTAAGCTATTTTGGATCTGTACAGAGCCACTCCTCTGCTAGCTAGTATACAGATCAAATGGCAGCTGCCTGATATGTGGAGGAGAAATTTGAAGTATAAAAAGTAAGAACATGGTTTAAAAGGGGCAGTCTTTTACCATTGTGTCCATTCACCCTTCACTAAGTCATTGAAATAAAGAATACTATGGGTTTGAAATGATTAAAGAAGAAATTACCAATAAACCATGGCTGCCCACCCCACTCCCATTCACAACAGTGTCATTTTCCCCAAAGAAACGGAATTTCCCAAGTTCTCTTTGCTGTGAGTGGACTCACATTTTCCAGTTCTCAAAGATCTTAGTATTGGGAATGTCTATGAAATACCATTTTCATCCACCCACTATAGTTAATCTGGCCAATTCACATTTTCTCCCACATGAAAATTATAAAATTTTCATCACTTCCATAACTATTTCTTTAAACTTGATCTCAGTTTGGGTTATAGCCGTCCCTTCTTTACTCTTTCTTGTCTTCCTCAGATTTATGCAGTTTTTTGATGGAAGATAATCTCTATTCCCTTCCTCAGGTATCTGCAGTGTGTTCTTGCTGATTTTCATACCAAAATAAAACTCCTTTTGGCATTTGAAATCTCCATCAATGTTTTTTATTTATTCATATATTTATGCTTTACTCATGGATGCATTCATTTATTCAAATAAGTTAAAACATTTTTAGTGCTTACTAAGATCCTGTATCCTAAGTCTTAGGGATACAGCAGTGAAGAAAACCAAACTCCACCATCATGGAGTTCCCACTGTAAGGTGAAGAAGCAGATAAGAAACAGTATGTCAGGTGGAGATTACTGCTATGAGGAAAAATATAAAGCAATGTAAGAAGGGTAGATAGAGATTATTGAACGGGTGGAAATGTATGTAAAGAATTAAGATTATATCCTGACAATCAGAGAAGGTGACATTTGAAAAAAGAACATAAGGAAGTGTGAAGTTGAAGCAAACAACTATTTGGGGAAAGAGAATTCCTATCAAATGGGAAACGATGCTTCAAAAATCCTGAGTCATGAATGTGCATCTAGTATTTGAGGAACAGGAAAGAGGTCACTGTGAAGGAAGACCAGAGAAGGTCAGAGAGAGCGCAGGGGCCAGAATTTGTAGGGCTTAATGAGCAATATATATACCAGTGTGGGGAACTTTATGAGGAATATATATACCTTGAGTTTGTTATGGGAGAGATCCCAAGCCATTGTACAGGTTGAGCTATGAACAACATGATCTGACTAACCTTTGAAAAGATGACTTTGGTCACCATATAAGCTTCACTTATATGAGAAAGAGGGCAAAGTTAGAAGCGGGGTGACTTTTACAGGCACCATAAGATTTCCCCTTGGACTGTGGTGGTAACAGTGAAAGTGGTGCAAAAAGGATCTCTTCTATTAGAGAATTATTTTGCATATAGGGCTGGCAAGATTTCCTGAATAACTGAAGTAGGATATGAAAAGAAAGAGAGAGGCCAGACATTTTTAATTGAATAATTGGAAAGATGGTGTGTTCACTAACTGACGTTGGAGAACTACAGAAGATATCAAACTATTCCTTAATAGAAAGATTCTATGTGTTTCAGTTTGGCCTCCTTCCTGGACTGACTCTACATCTCTCATTTCCTTTGCTAAAATGCATCTGCCCACCCACAACACTGTCAATCAATCAAGAACATTTATAAGCCACTCATAATTTTCAAAGCCCTGCATTAGAAACTGAAAAGGACTTCAAAATATATTATGTGACTCCACAAGTTTCTAAGAATCTATGTGAGAAAAATGATGTTTACCTGTAATAATATAAAAATATAATTCACATGTGCAAAATTATCTGGATAAATAGTCTTTTATGAGCAAAAATTAGTGAATAGCCACAGACATACAGTAGGGATATAACTATGAACAAGAAATGGCTGCTCTTAAGAAGTTTGTAACATATGCTGAAAGTTCAATAAGTGATATCCATGTTTCCTGGTTGAAATGTAACAGTTTTTCAAAATGCATTAAATGAAAAAGTGGAACACCAGAACTAAAGTGGGAAGAGATCGTTGTCAGCCAGGGGAATTAAATAAATAGGTCAAACCTGCAGTTCCTGCAATACCAGCTTGCATCTTACTGTTTCATGATGCTGTCTCTAACTAAATGCTTCTCCAGCAAATTTCCTCTATACTTACATACAATCAGCACCAGTCTGATTTTCACTTATGTTTATGTTTGCTTAGAATTATACATTAGTTATGCTCTAGAATATCCATTTGATGGCAGGAGGTTCATCTTATTTAATTCCCTTTGAGCTTTAGAGAAGCTAAATAAATATTGTGAAAAAGTTACAACACATACTTGAATATTACAAAATGTTTTGCATTACTTAAAATTGCTTTTGGAAAAGGGGAAAGGAGTAGGGAGTCTTTCCAAAAGTTTAGAAAACTTCCTTCTTTTGGAATATATATATTTTGCAGCCCAAGATAGGAATCCACTCAATGTTCGAGAGAATCCATCAAGTACTTATTCCCTAATTTTAGTTGTCAGATTTTAATCCAGGAAGTGGCACTATTTTCACATATTGTGTACAATTTCAATCAATTGTGAGATGTGTGATGTAAAGATTCCTTTCATCAGGAACTGCAAGTTATATTAATTTCTTCTAAAATATTTTTAATTTAAACTCCCACTGAAGATTGATTTTTCTAAGCCTCTTCAGTGGGAGTGAAAACTACAGTTGATGTGAAGTCAGATCTATATTTTGTTCCAACTCTGTGGCTCATTCATCTGCATGCCTGGTTAACTTAGACTAGTAGATTTGCTCTCTCATCTATCACACAGAGCTCTACTAAACCCTGCCTATGTCACATAGCACTAGATGGTGATGAAAATTTTAAAAATAATAATAACCATCTATGGAAACACTATCAATCGTGAAGCATTCTACGAAAGTAGAATATTTTTGTTTACCAGTAAAACCTGCTAATATGCCAGTTCTGTCTTCTGGCGAGATGCTTTTGGTCAAAATGGGGCATTTATCTAAAATGGCGGACAGCAGTTTGTTACTTTGCTGATTTTGTTTCTCATACTTTAGGAATTGTGTGTGTGCATTTTAAACAAAATATCCTTTAGTTGTCTCAGGTCATCAGTGACATTCATAGTATGAAGTTTTTGTTTTTAAAGATGCCAAGATTGACAAAACATGATGAAAGAAATTATTGCACAATGCTGATGTTTTCCATTTGTCAGCCACACTTGAGTTTCTTAAGCAATATTTGAGATTATCATAATGTAAATTGACATATCATTTTTATAGTACTTTTTATGCAAAAGGAAAAGAGAAAGCCAAAAAAAGATAACAAAGAGAAAAAACATTGAAGTGAAGGAAATTGCTTCAAACACAGATCAAATAGCTGAAAATACAAAAAATGTAGTTAGTTACTTTGATGGGTAGATTCAGTGAACATTATAGTTCTCTTTGCCTTCTTCCTTTGTTTATTCATTTTTGTAACCATTTTATATTCTTCATTTCTAAAGGAAGTATAAAAGGCTTTTAATATTCTTTATTTGTAAAAGAAATTTAATATAATACATGAAATAATTAGAATTAGAATTTATAAAAGCATTCAGCTATGTGATGGAGACAAAAAATCAACTAGCTTTAGTTTCCATACTTAGCAATAAATAATTGGAAAATAAAGCTGAAAAATAGGTTGCTTATCATTTAAACAAACATTCTGGAATATTGGACATAAAACTAGAAGAAAAGTGCAACACTATAACAAAAAAACCTGAAACATTATTAAGGACCATTTTTTTAAAAGCCAAAATCAATATATAGATTATATTCCTAAGCAAAAATACTCTAATATTTTAAGGACATGAATTTTCCTAAACAAATGTATAAAGTCAGATAATCACAGCAGGATTTTCATGAAACTTGACAACCAACTTTAAAGTTCATTTGTAAGATAAAATGAAAATAGACAAGAAAAGATTTAAAGAAATAAGAGGGAATGCCCTACCAGATATCAACATGGTGTATGAATTCATGGTAATTAGAATACCATATGTTAGCATAATAATAGATTAATCCACAGACTAAATAGTATGAAAAAGACTCGTATTAATATTGGAATTTAGAATATTAAATAATTACTATACAGTTAAGAGCATGTATTATGGAGCCAGAGTGCCTGTGTTCAAATTTAATCCTGACACTAATTGGCTGTGTCACCTTGAAAAAATTATTTAATCTCAACCTAAATTTTGATATTATAAAAACGAGATATAACAGTATCTACCCATTTATAAAATTAAGCTCTTTTTTTTATTGAGAAGACCTTTCTAAGCTAGATGCAAACTTAAGCACTATAAATACAATGATTTGAAAAGTGCTTGCATGTGAATTTTAAATTTCATCCAAAACACTGTAAAGTCAAGGAGCAAAGGAGAGTCTGGAGAAAAAATTATGAGTAGACTATAGAAAGGTATATTATCTAGAGTATTTTTAAAATCCTAAATATTAATAAGAAAACTTGAATCTAATTGAAAAATAAGCAAAGGAGATGAAGAGCAATTCAACTACAACTGAGATATAAAAAGATGCCCAATATCACTAATAATCAGGAAAACATATATTGAAAAAAAATTATATATAGCTTGTTTTTACTTTTTCTTAATCTTAAGTTCTGGGATGCATGTGCAGAATGTGCAGGTTTGTTACATAGGTATACATGTGCCATGGTGGTTTGCTGCACCTATCAACTTGTCATCTAGGTTTTAAGCCCTGCGTGCATTAGGTATTTTTACTAATGCTCTCCCTCCCCTTGCTTCACACCCACTACGTATAGTTTTTGATCAAATATATTGTAAACTATTTAAAAGATACCTAGTTTTGACAAAAAGAGGAAAAACAAGTCCTGTCATGCACTGTTAGTAGGAAAATTCATTAATAATGCTCTAGAAAGTAAAAGGGCAAATTCTTAAAATATTAAAGAAGCATATACTTCAATCAGTAATTAATTTCTGAATGTCTACTCTACAGAAAAACAGAGGTGCACAAGGGCATATGTACAAAGTGGGCTTTTTATATTTTTACATACAATAAAAAGCCATAAACAATATAAAAGTCTTAAATATACTGGAATATTTCTAGTGTGGTGTACTAAGCAGCAACTAGAGAATAAGGCAAATTAGTATGACTCATAGGAGAAGATACCCAACTCATACTGTTAAGTTAAAAGAAAGCATATTGCAGGACTATACAAGTGATATGCTCACATTTTATATTTAATTCATTTACTTCTAATACAAATTCATAGGAAAGGCCAGCAAGTGCACACACTAAACTCTAAACAATGATCAATTCTGTGTTGAATAATGAAACAAGAGAGATGTGAAAGTAGACTTTCAGTTTTTAATCTATATTTCTCTATTTTAAAAATGTTTCACCGTAAAATATGTAGGCATCACTTATGTAAATAAAATAAAGAATCCATAGTAGACACCCCTATCACATGAGGCTCCTTTTCAGTCGATTATATGATGTTTTGCTATGGTTTGAATTTTTGTCCCCTCCAAAATTCATATTGAAGCTTAATCCCCAATGTAGCAGTATTGAGACGTGGGAGCTCTCTATTTTTGAGACAGAGTTTCCCTCTTGTTGCCCAGGCTGGAGTACAATGGCATGATCTCAGCTCACTGCTACCTCCGCCTCCCTGGTTCAAGTGATTTTCCTGCCTCAGTCTCCCAAGTATCTGGGATTACAGGCACCCACCACCATGCCCAGTTAATTTTTTGTATTTTTTGTAGAGACAGAGTTTCACCATGTTGGTCGGGCTGGTCTTGAACTCCTGACCTCAGGTGATCCACCCACCTTGGCCTCCCACAGTGCTGGGATTACAGGTGTGAGCCACCATGCACCCGTCCCGAGACGTGGGACCTCGTAAAGGTGACTGAGTCATGAGAAGTGATTGAGTCATAAGGGTTCTGCCCTCAAGAATGAATTAATCCATTCATAGATTAACAGATTCATGGGTTATCATGGGAATGGGACTAGTGGCCTTATGAGAAAAGAGAGACGGAACTAGCAAGCTCAACTTCCTCAACATGTGATGCCTCGTGCATCGTTGGGACTCTGCAAAGGGTCCGTACCAGCAAGAAAGCCCTCAACCAGATGCACTCACTCAACCTTAGGCTTCTCAGCTTTCATAACTATAAGAAATAAATTCATTTTCTTTATAAATTATCCAGTATTAGGTATTACATAATAAGCACAGAAAATGAACTAATACACCACAGAATGCCCAGCCTCACTGATTTCTATTTCTCTAAGATTTTCTACCACCCAAGGAGCTTTAACCTCCCTCCTCTGCCAACTATAATGCAGAACAATTGAACTTTGTCCCATTTTGTACTCGAAATCCAATGTGTGCAAATACAGAGTTATAGTGTAATCCCTTGTTTAAAAGCATTTAGTTGAGATGTCTCATAACTACACTGAAGGTGTCTTGGTACCACTAACATTATACGTTTATAATAGACTACCCACTGAAGAACCCTTAACTCACTTCCTTTCCTTTTAGATTTTGTACTATGAGGACACGACACTTTAAGCCAGGACAACGGTCCTCTACCTCAAGATATAAAGCCAAGGAAATACTAGAAAATGAGAATCAAAACCTTAACATTGTTGAGCTATAAAATTTTCCCTAGACTGCTTAACTCTGGAAATCTACAGGTAAAAAAATCATAATACATATTAATATATTTGTTATATACTAGTGTATAAACATACTATATATGTATATATTAATTTGTTAGTTATATAGTAATAGAAAATAGATATTTCTTTAATATATAATAAATACATATTCATATCTAATATATCAATATATTATTAGTTATATTAACATGTAATATGTATTAATATATGTATTAATATAACATATTAATATAACTAATATTTAATTATATATTCATATATTAATATAACTAATATATGATAGAATAACCTAATATATTAATATATAATATGCTAGTATATAAGCATATTTTATATACATTAGAATTTTTTTACCTGTAGCTTTCTAGAGTTAAGCAGTCCCAGGGATAGTTATATATATATGTATATACACACACACCACCATAACCAAAATAAATCAGCATGTGGTATTTTCAATGAACAGGTTTAAAGTTAAAACATTATATTGAATGTTTTTTTTTTTTTCTATCCCTGTTCTATGTGGATAAGAGAGATGGGGAAAGCTAGAAGTGTGTGTATAAGTGGCCCCAGCTGTCTGGCTGAGTCCCAAAACCCCCCCACTCTGAAAGTCTCCACTCAGGACCCTTCTTATTAGCAGTGTCCACTCCTTGGGCCTACACTTATCAGGAATTCGACTTGTAGAGGTTGTATCAGCTCCAGTTTTCCAAACATGAATTTATAACTGAAATCTGACTCCATAATTTAGTTCCGTTATCTGAGAGCATCCAATTTGGTTTCCTTTCTTACAGTAATAACTACATAAATGGTGAGAATTTGGGGTAGTCCTTTGGATCTTTAACGAAGTCTCAGCTTCCTCAGTAACAAGTTGGTGCAAATTTTACCCATAAGTTGCTCCAAAAGAATCAGACTTTCCAGAGGGTATTGCACAGTGGCATGGTGTCTTTTTAAACATATATAGTGATCTTTTCTCCCATCTGCTAATTTCTGGTCAGAACTCAACTAGGCATCTTAGAGAGTCTCCACATAATCAATCACCATTTGAAGGTTGTTTGACCCTTGATTCAGAACAGTTATTGTTTGCCTCGGGACTGAAGTATATATCTACTGTTTGGGCATCTCAGCATCAGTATCTCATTCCTTTGATAACAAAGACTTAACTTTCCTTTGGAAGACCTGAATCTTCCATCCTGCCATATGGACTGATGAGATTTACCCTACAACCTAGCTTAAGCATCTGACACATGGTCTTGATCTAGTAGTGATAATTACACATTCCCAGGACCACTGGAGGGTGAACTTAAGACCCAACGTGGAACAAGGAGAGTGGTATCTGGAATTTCACTAAAGCTAACTGAAAAAAAAAAAAAAAACAGATGTTCTTATTTTTCTGAGGTTGATAAGCCTGGAAATGCGGGTGTTTCCCCACAGATGAAGAGCCTGTCTGAGACTGAAGCCAATACAGAGGAAAGCAGACATACAGGGGGAAAATGACAAATTGAAGATGTGCTTTGAAAGCTGAAATTCAGCTTTATCAGGTGTCACTAAAGCCAGTTCTACCTTGGAGCTACTTTTTTCTTGCACTCAGAGTTAACTACTATTCTGAATTTTGTTATTATTTCCTTGCTTTTCATTCTAGATTCACTTCTATGCATGCATCCCTAAATAATATTGCTTAATTTTGCTTTTTTTTTTTTTTTTTTTTTTTGAGAAAGAGTCTCGCTCTGTTGCCCAGGCTGGACTACAGTGATGTAGTCTCGGCTCACTGCAAGCTCTGCCTCGCTGTTCACACTATTCTCCTGCCTCAGCCTCCCAAGTAGCTGGGACTACAGGTGCCCGCCACCATGCTGGGCTAATTTTTTGTATTTTAGTAGAGACGGGGTTTCACTGTGTTAGCCAGGATGGTCTCAATCTCCTGACCTCGTGATCTGCCTGCCTCGGCCTCGCAAAGTGCTGGGATTACAGGCTTGAGCCATAGCACCCAGCCTAATTTTGCATGTTTTAAAATTATGTGAGTAAATGTTTTGTTCATGTATTTTATGAATGACTTCTTTTACTTAGCAATATTGAGAACTATTTACATTGTTTGTAGCTACAGTTCATTCATTTTGACTGTTATATAGCAATCCATTGAATAAATATGTCACAATTTTATTACTCATGTAATTCCTGGGTTTTTGATATTACAAATGTCTTCATGAACACACACACACTGGAAAACATGGAAGAAATTCTATCCCTATGATTGAAGATCCCAGATTGTAAGAACCTATTGCCTTTAATATTTCTGCATAACATTACAATATTTCCCAAAGTGATTGCACAAATATGTAATCCTACCAGCCATACAAAGGCTTAATGTTGCTCCATATCCATTTCAGCATGTAGTTTTATCAGACTTTTTAATACCTTGAAAATATGATGGGAATATGTTAGTTCAAGTATTTTTATTAATATTTCCTTTTTTACTAATAAGATTGAAAATATTTTCTATCTTTGTGAGATATCCATTGCTTATTTATGTCTTTTGATAATTTTTTGTTACGCTGCTAATTTTTTATTGATTAGTAGGAACACTGAGATTTTCTGGATATTAATCCTTTGTTGTTACAAATTTAAAGCTACCCTTCCATATTTGCACTTTTAAAAAATTATCTTTTGATGAATATAAATTATATTTAGTAAAGTCTGATAGTTTAATGTCCCCATTTGTCTTATACAATTTTTGAATTTTATTTTTTAAAACTTCCTTCTTTGAGACCAAAAAATATTTTTCTCCTGATCTTCCTTTTAACTGCTTTAAAGTTTTGTCCTTCATGTTAAGCCACAAATCCATTGTCAAATACTATTTTATGATGTAACATAGTGACTCGATTTCTTTTCTTTTCTTTTCATAGACTTAACCATTTGTCTTAGCACTATTTATTGAATAATCCATCATTTCTCTGGTGATTTTAAGGTGCCATGTTACTTTACCATCTCTGTTTCTTTAGGTTTTCTATCCCTGAGGCATATACATATACTAAGTGTTACAGTTTAAATATAAATGTCTGGTACAGCCTGTTAACTCATTTTGTGTTATGGCTATCATTGGCCTTCTAGACTTATGTACAAAACTAATACTCATATACTAAAGTTCAAAAAATAAACCTGTGAGATTTTGATTGGTATTATTTGAACCTATCAATCAACTAGGAAAAAATGGACACCTTTTGGATAACAAGTTCTCTTAATAACATCTATTCACATCAGTTTCTTAGTTGACTTAGGCCTTGTTTAACTTTTCTGAATAAGAGTTTATTTTTTTCTTCAAAAACATACATTTCTTGTTAGAGATTTTTATAGATACATTAACTGTTTTGTAGTTATGATAATATATCTTTTAAAACCATATTTTTGTTTCTTACTGGTGTATTGGCATGACTTGTAAGTTGGTTTTTTATTATATAACAATATTTCCTTATTCTAGTGTTCATAATTTATCTGCAGATCCTTAAGATTTTTGATAGTTAATCATACCAATATAGCATCTAAAATAAAAACCAATTTTGTTTCCATTTCCATCTTTAAACTTTTATTTTCATTGTTTCCCTGTAGAACCTTCAGCACAACATTGAATAAAAGTAGTGAGAGTATGTGTCCATGTTTGGTTCTAATTTTAAACTGCATGTTTCTAATCAATCATAAAGTATGCTGCTTACTCTGGATACTTTTAGTGGATATACTGTTTTATGATAAGAAAGTTCTCATGTATTCTTAATTTAGTAATAACCGGTGATATAGTTTGGCTGTATCCCCACTCAAATTTCATCTTGAATTGTAGTTCTCATAATCCCCACGTGTCATGGGAGAGACCCAGTGGGAAGTAATTAAATCATGGGGGCAGTTAGCCTCATGCTGTCCTTATGATAGTGAGTGAGTTCTCATGAGATCTGATGGTTTTATAAGGGGTTTTTCCCCCTTTTGCTCAGCACTTCTCTTGCCTGCTGCAATGTAGGTCGTGCTTTTGCTCCTCCTTCACCTTCCACCATGATTGTGAGGCCTCCTCAGCCCATGTGGAACTGTGAGTCCATTGAAACTCTCTTTCCTTTATAAATTACCCAGTCTCAGGTGTGTCTTTATTAGCAGAATGAGAACAGACTAATACAGACAATTGCTACTATTTCTATACATATGGTACCAAAGATCCTAGCTAGCACCGTAAAATAAGAAACACATATTTAAGACAAAAAATTTGGAAAGGAGGAAATGGATCTCATTATTTTCACATGATATAATTATCTACTTAAAAATTAATCTTCAGGAAAATTACCAGAGATGATCAAGGAATAAAGCAAGATTACTGGACATAAGATCATTGCAAAGAAGTCCATTGTGATTCTTTATGCTAACAAGAAATAATTAACAAACGTGCTTTAAAAGACACCTTTGACAACAGTATAAAAATATCAAACACCTAGGAACAAATCTAGCAAAGGATGGGCCAGATCTTTGGGAAAAAATATTGATATTTAGAAAGACAACCTAATTAAATAAAAAGACGTATCATGTGGATATATAGATAAATTTAATACCATAAAATTGTAATTCTCCAATTGATTAATGTGCAGTTCCAATGAAAATATCCACAGAGAAAATTCATTACCAGAATTACAAGAAATAACTCAACATGCCTCCTTTTACTGAAATTTTTAGATCACCACCATACATAAAAATGAGTTTGTGAGGGACATTGTAAATTTAAAGACTTTACATTATCGATCATATTGTTGTTTATTGCGCTAAATATTTTACATTTCACATCTTAATATCTAATCTCAAACCAGGAGGTGGCCTTTATGGGCCACATCAGATGGTTCTATAGCCTTCTGGACTTCAAAGGACCAAGCAATGGACAGTTCCAGCAGGACACCAGAGACAGGGATGAGAATTGCAGTAATGACGATTGTAACACTGAATCCCTCACAGCAAGATAATCTTGGACTAGCTATGTCATCGAATAGGAAATCACCCTTCTCAAAGTAGCATGCTCTACACATATTTTTCTGGGTACAGTGACCACTCTGTTCTCTCATCTTTTTAATCCCATTGTCAATAGTGTCTTCTTCTTCTGTGTAAGTGTGGTGATAGCACCATCCTAGTACTTAACTCCAGTTTACTGAACTCTCCATTGTGGTTTCTCCAATATCTGATCCACATCTTGGAAGTAGTCCCTTTGTAAAATAAACCTTTTTCAAATTATTTTACATTGAATGCGCTATGTATTTCCTTGAAGGACCCTAAAAATTACTTATGTATAGTAAATATCACTGGGTGAAGAATGAATCAAGTCAAAGCAATCTAGCATCCTGTCAGAAAAAAGTACTCTTATTTTGCATAGCATGTTATGATATCCAAAACTTTAGTGACTACAAATTGAATTTAAATCCTACTGATATTTAAGAACAATAACAAGAAAAGCAAGATTATTAAAGTATAACATATAAGTGGCAGTTTGCTTACATTTTCATAACCCGATTAACCGAATATCAAGACCTTACATTTGAAGTTTGCTTAACAGATATTCAGTATATAATACAAATATCTGTCAGATCCATTTACAGTTACTAAGATCTTCCTTAGATTATGTCTATGCAGAGGACTATTTGACTTTTTTTCAGACAGCACGTGGGAAGAGAGGAATTAGAAATGTAAAGTTTGTAACTTAGGATGCCATCCTTGTTGGTCTGGCATAATGAAACTTGATCTACTGTGCTCATTTTAAGGCATAATAATTAGTGATGAATTCTGAAACTAGCAAGAGGATCCACAATAGGTAAGATAAAAGATTATTAAAATGCAGATATAGACAATTTAATGATTATCAGTTATTAGAGACATTAGGGGGAAGTTTAATGGTGATTCTAAATATGTATATTACATTTATATAGTAAGTACCAGAGTTTTTAAAAGTTTTCACTAAGATAAAGACTAGAGTGAGAATGAGTTTAGATTGAAATCAGGAATCCAACAATATGTTGGCTATAGTGAGTGGCTAGACATTGGGTTGAATTACCAAGAGTACTTACAGATGTCATGCAACAGAAGTTATTCAATAATACTCAACAGTCTTGAACAGAAGTCTATTCAAAACCTAACTGCAAATTTATACAACAGTAAAGGCATGAGTAACTAAGGCAGCCATGATAAAATAGCAATTTCTGTCATTTACAAAACATCCTTAATCCAATACATGAATTAAACCATAAGTTATTGCTCATAAAGTTAAGTTATAACATGTGTACATGTACTCAGAGAGATTGTAGAATAGCCTTTACTGAGACAGTTGAAATTAGGCTAATCCCAATGTATAATATGGTTTGGGCACCCTGCCTAGTGATAAAAAGATGAATCATGATGTTTATAGCTCAAGGACTCTATGATTCATTGATGATTACCTAAAGTGTCATCCAGAAAACAAATACAGTGTGTGACTGCATACATATATCAATAAAGGTCAGGACAATGGCACATCTCCAAGCTAAGTTACTCTCTAAAAATAAGATGAACCCAAACACATCAGCTTTTCCCAGTTATGACTCTACTAATCAATTTGTATTGACTAGCTTCTATGTGTCCAATTCTCTGCTGGAGATAATGAGAAAAACAGAAATATTGTCTTAAAATATTTACTCTCTGGATGAAAAATTGTAACATAAGCCAAGACTAACCAAGTATTTTTAAATAGTGTGACATAGTTTTGTAGAAATTCAGGAATGGTAAAATTTGGTTAAATTAATGATAACAATTAATAACTACAATAATAGTTATTTCATACTGATAGCCTACAATGCCAGGCACATAGTAATCATCACTTACCATTAGTTATGATTACTATGTTCCATGCACTGTGATAAAAATTAACGTCACCACTTCATAATAATAATCACGTAAACTAGGTATTATTAATGACGAAAAGTCAACAATATATCATACATGTATGATAAACAAATGAAGTAGTAAGTGAATAAAACTGGGGCTCAGAAAGTTTAAATAACTTGCCTAAGAGACAGAAAGATTTGAAACTTAAGCTAAATCTGAAAATAGGAGCAGATTTGTGGCTAGAGAGGAAGAGGGAAATACCAAGTATGGGGACTGGAAAGAGGAAAGGTGCAGAAGCAGAATAAGCCTGGATGTTAATGGGAAAAAGAGACAGTAAGTCTGACTAGGATAGGGAGTGAGGTATTAGACAGTACATCTTATAGAATGTGGACAGTACAGTTCCTTGCAGTCTAGGAAGAAGAGTTTGGATATGATGTAACAATGTAGACATGACTGAACAGAATGACATGAGGAAAGTGTTGTTTAATAAAGGTGTAAACAGGCAGCATTAAGCAGTGCAGATCTGACAGAAAAAATCTATTATTAACATAGGAAGCATTTGTAAGTCTAAACTAGAATTATGAGGGTCTGCATTTTGATAGTTGATTGCAAAGGAGATAAAGAAGAAATAATGAATATAAGATATTTTGAAAGAAAATATGATTATAGAAGTGAAGGGAAAAGATAAAGCAATGAATAAGCCCGTGTTTAGTGGGAAAGTATATCAAATGATAGTTTCACTAAAAGAAAAATAGATATAGAATATATTGTTTTACTTTACTAAAAGATAAATAGAAATAGTTAAGAGGTGGAAAAAAGAAAAAATATATATGAGTGAGGTGATAGTGTTATCTTCAAATGTAGATATTCTATGCATTGGTGAAAAGATTGAACTAGGATACAGGTGCGAAATCTGGCTTTGAGATGCGGAGTTTTACAACATGCTATGAAGAAGAGGTGAGGCACTTGAGACCAATATAATAAGCACAACTGATGGAGAAGTGGAATCAAGTTTAAGCTGTGATTATGAAATTTAACTAGAGGAGGTCACAACATCTTTGAAACTCAGTTATTCTGTGTTTAGTGGAGAAGATAGTGTCTACTTCACACACTTTGTTTTGAGCACACAAAATGAAAGGACCTTGCAAAATATACAGCTATATAAATTAAGATAGTGTGATGTAAAGTCACGAGAATGGAAGGTTGGAGATTTTAAACTACATATTTCTTAAGGGTTTCCAAGTTGAGACTTTAGCCTTCTTCCCTTGATTGAAGATCCACATTTTGCTGTGCTATGAAGTGGATAACTCCTTATCATAAGCGAACATTAGAAGGCTGATTGGCCGGTCTGCTTCTGAAACACAGTAAAAATACTGCTGTAATCTTTCTAAATCTTGGAAAAGCCCTTGAATAATCATCTTTAGGTTTTGCTTATTTGCAGCAATATAATTTTAACCAACAAATAAAGGAATAAATCAGAAAAATCTCCAATTCAAAAGTTATTTTTCTTATGGCATACTTATGGGTAAACAAGCATGTTAAATATTGCTTATACTTATTCTGTATTATTACAGTTTCAAGCCTTAAAATTGCATAACACTAAATTATAAAACGAAATATTTAGACACATTGATTTAAGGATACATAATAATCCATTTTTAGTTTTTCTTTTACTTTTTAAAGTTACTATTTGCACTGAAATAAATGATATCGCTTTAGGAAAAAAAATCAAAACATAGATGCCTGAGCAGAGTAAAAGTTCTTAGAGAAGCAGGACTATGTATGTTTTGTGTCTTTAGACTATGTTTACAATATCAATATTTTATTGGTAAAGATTGAGCTGAAAAATATTTGTATCTACTTTATCCATTTTGATTGGATGAGACATGTGCATCTTGATATTTCTTAAGGGTATTACAGCTCAAATTTTGGTACATAATAAGAAATTTCCTAATATAAATTCAAACCAACTTGTGATTACATTTTCGCTTGCTTTTTTTTCCCTTTATTTTTGGTATGCTAGTCGAGGTGTGAGTTTTTTATTATAAATATCACAGACGTCACTTTTCCTTTTCCCAAAGGTATTTGAATGAAAATAAGGAAATTATCTCAGTCTTCACCAGTATGCTTGAGTGTCCCCAGCACAGGGAATTTCTTGATTCAGCTTTGCATCCCAGCACCTTGGACAGTGGCAGGCTCAAAATTGGCTTTTAATACCTATTTTGGAACATGAATGATTTTGTCGTGATATCATAATTGTTTTATATGTCTGTAAAGATAACAACCACCAGAGCTTGAGCATGTTTTTATTTTGCTGTAATAATTGCTTTTATGCAAACTACTCCTAAATTGTTTTTATTTCACTTTTAATGCAAGATCAACACTTGGAAAATTGAACCTCTTAAGCTAAAATTCATGTTAGCACAAAAATTATTATTGTTTCAAGATATCTTCTTCATTTTACTTACAAAATCACCATATAAATGTAACACAAATTAAATTGTAAAATGCTCCTTCAAAAGCAGTACTTACTTTTATTCTCATACTCAAGCTCACAAAGGAATTCTTAGAGGTAGAAGGGAGGCTCCCATGACCCCCGCACCCCCACTCAAAAAAGAACTTGAAAAGAAAAAGAGAAATTTCCACTTAACTTTTAAAAATATTATTACTGTGAAACAGTATGGGTTAGTGTAAATTGTAAAGACAAGTACGTTCTGAACTCCTTTTTAAATGAATTCCCTTTTACGCTGATATAATATATTCTTTCTGCTTTCTGTTATTGTTCGCATACACTACTATAAAGATTATGGATTCCAGCAGTTACTTCTTATTTTCACTGTAGAAACCGGCACTCAATAGGAAACAGGAAAATGTACAGAGGGCAAACCCGTCTGTAAAGGATCTCTGTGGGCCGATATTTATTTCGGTTTGCACTAAATTAGTCGTGGCTTCGCAAGAACCCTTTGTCTGTGGGACGGTGGGTCCCATCATGGCAACCATTATCTATTCGTGGAAACGACATCTGCTGACTCCGCCCGGGCTGGGGGTGGGGAGGGAGCACCGCGTGGAGAGCTCGACTGAGAATTAAAGTGAGTGAACAAAGAGAACTCCCAGCAGCCGCCCGCCAGCGTCTCGCAGCTGCATCAGGAGACGTCAGTCACGCCCGGAAAGCTGTTCGAGTCCGCCTCCTTGGAAAAGGAGCTCAAGTAAATAATTGATGGAGATTGACGGAATCCAGGACAAAGCTTTGCAGAAAACCATTGCATCCGTGTTCGAGCGGTTTTGGAATCCTCTGCCAAGTACGGGATAAGAGAATAGAGCAAGGACTTGGAGCACTGCTGCCAATTTTCCATCTCGGGCGTGGCTCTGGCCTTTTTGTCTCTTTATCACGCCACTCCCCACCCCCGGACCCCGTCCCCCTCCCCGCCGCCTTCTCTTTCCTCTTGAAAGTAACCTCTCTTTGGTTACTTCTACCCTATCGTCCCTTGCAATCCCGCCTTCTCCCCTGCCCAGTTCGGTGAGGTCAGCTCATGAATATCTCTGCACTTCCTGGGAAGCGTCTGGCCCAGCTTGGTACCTCGCGTGTTAGCCTGCTGAGAGCTGCAGCTCCAGCCCAGCCACGGATCTCCGGGAAGACACCAGCTCTGGGGGCAGCTGAATCTCGACGTTACCGCCATTGTTTGGAGAAATCGAGTGGGTGTGAAACTGCGGCGAGGGAGCGAGCCCAAAGTCATGCTCACCCGGAAAGTCGCATACAATAAAATGAAGTTGAACTTCCCTCAGCGCAGAAAAGCACAATAATAAACCCTGAGATCCCCGGAATATCAGAAGGAAAGTGCTGTTGATTTGCTCAACTACTTGGAAACCTCGCCTCTGCTGAGAAGTGAGCAAGTTCTGGATTTCTAAAGGGTTGGGGATGAATGATGGGGTGGGTCAGCGGGCGGATAAAACTTGAGATTAAAAGTGCTGGTCTAAGTCGTGCCAGGGTTGGTTGGGTGGCAATTTTCACCGGGAAAGCCTTGAAGAGATGCAGCGTCTTGTCACTTTGTGGGAACCACGTGACACCAGTCGGATACCTTTGATTGTGGAGCCCAGTTACTGGAACACAAGCTTTCACCTGGGTTAATGCTGTCTGGGGGCTGAGTTTAAAAATTGGCTTCTCAGTTCTGGAATTATTCTGCCTGATTAAAAACAAAAATAAGTTTGCATTGGCAATATAAATCAGTTAGATAGCCCATGTTAGTGTCAGCCAAGATGATAAACTAGGCCAGACGTTCTAGTATTACTGTGGCTGGGAGAGAAGATGTAGAAAATAAGTTGATGGGCAAATTTCTCCCCTGATGTCTTCTTTGTTCACCTTTATATTTCAAAGTGAGTTGGAAGGAGATGCCAGAAACAGAAAGGGAGGTGGATTAGGAATCCTCTGGTAATATTTCTTTATAAAATGAGGAATTACTGCATGCTAAGTTGTGATGCTCAAAATAGATGTTAACAAGAATTATGCAAGTAAAATAACTGGCAGTAGGGTAACCTCCTCTCTGTATAGGACAAATATTTTTAAAGCAGAAATTTATGCCTAGTCATGCCCCTTTCACTGCTTTAGAAAGAAATAATTTTAAGGAAAAGGCAACTAATTGACTAGCTGCCTGGATCCCTAGGGAGAAGAACCCATGAGGCAGTAGCTTGCTGTTTTTCAGATTAAAGAAGCTAGTGATGGATTTATCTTGGAAATATATATCCTGGAAATTGATCTTACCACCATGAGGGAAGATGCACCAGCCTTCTGGTTCTGTCTCAGAATATGGCTACATAGGAGGGAATGGGCACTTTAAAAAGTACAACTTTGCCTATGATATGCAATGTAAGAAGATGGCTAAGAACGAAAATATTTTCTATCTAGCAATTACACTTAAAACTAAAATGATTCATAAGGACTACAAAATTGGATGAGCATAGGAAAATTCATCACCAGAAACTTAGGAAACTGCAGAACTGACCATCAACTTTTCCAAATGTATTTTAAAAATTATTTCCCCAAAGGGAAAAGATATGCTTTGGGGTTGCTAATAACTAACCCATATAGACAATTCTTAATGCTGTTGTTTTCTTGAAACTGAGATTGATTTAAAGGCATTCATTATTTATATTTTCTTTTAGTTCTATTACAAAGGAAATTGGGTGCATTTCCCCAAAAACAACGTTGGAGCTGCCTGGGGAAAGTGTCTTTTATCCGTAGAAAATTTTCTTTAGGAGCCCTACATCATAATTCTTTTCCTCTAATTGAACTTGAGAATACTAATTAAATGAAAACTTTCTCCACTAAACTAGGCTTTACATATGGATTTGATGGTGAGGAAAGCCAACGTTGTAAAAGCAGAGATTTGACAACTCTAATATATGGACATCTTTTCTTTCTGAAGCCCCTTTTCGACTTTATCTCTTTTCTTTTATATCTCCCTTCCCACCAATTCCTGTCTGACTCTGTACCTCACCCTTTCCAAAGCCTGCTACCATGAGAATGTAAGGTTCAGCTGCTTTCAGATCCCTCATTTTGCTAAGGTGGAGTGAGATGGAGACAGCGCCACCCTGGGCAAAATGAGAATTGACATACCTGCATCCTATTCCTAAAGACAGCCCTGTGTCCTATTCCTAAAGTCAAAGCTTCTACTAACCGCCATCCAAATCTCATCATTTTCTGAGGGCTTCTCTTGTACAGCAATATCACCCTTTGCTGTGCAACAACGCAGACATGTTGTGTTCTTCTCTCCTTTTGTTTCTGTCCCAGCTTAGGAAGGAAGGTTGGCGGCAGTGAAGAGGGAAGAGGATGATCTAGTAATGGGCTATTCCAAATCGCATCTGGTAGGTTCTTCTCAGCCATGAGTCAGCCACCGACTGGGGGCGCTGCCCCTGCCACAGCAGCAGCTCCTCCCGCCGCTGCAGCCACTGAGGCTCGTCTGCACCCGGAGGGCAGCAGCAGAAAGCAGCAGCGAGCTCAGTCACCCGCTAGACCCAGGGACAATTCGCTGCGACAGACAATCGCGGCCACCAGGTCCCCAGTGGGGGCCGGCACTAAACTCAATTCTGTTCGGCAGCAGCAGCTGCAGCAGCAGCAACAGCAGGGTAACAAGACCGGGAGCCGCACGGGACCGCCCGCCGGCGCCCGAGGAGGCGGAGGCGGGGCCGACAAGGCGACGCCCCTGGCGCCCAAAGGGGCCGCTCCGGGAGCTGTCCAGCCCGTGGCTGGTGCTGAAGCGGCCCCAGCCGCGACCCTGGCCGCTTTGGGCGGCAAGAGGCCCGGACCGCCCGAGGAGCCGCCTCGGGAGCTAGAGTTCGTGCCCTCGAAACTCGGGGAACCCCTTCCGCTAGGAGAAGGGGGAGGAGGGGGCGGGGAAGGAGGAGGAGCCGGCGGCGGCTCCGGGGAAAGGGAGGGGGGCGCTCCCCAGCCGCCGCCGCCCAGGGGCTGGCGAGGGAAAGGCGTACGCGCTCAGCAGAGGGGCGGCAGCGGTGGGGAGGGGTCCTCCCCTTCGCCATCCTCCTCTTCTGCGGGCAAAACCCCAGGACCCGCCAGCAGAAACTCCGGAAGCGGCGTTGCGGGGGGCGGCAGCAGTAGTGGAGGGAGCTACTGGAAGGAAGGATGTCTGCAGTCTGAGCTCATCCAGTTCCATCTCAAGAAGGAGCGGGCAGCAGCGGCGGCGGCCGCGGCTCAGATGCACGCTAAGAACGGCGGCGGCAGCAGTAGCCGCAGCTCCCCGGTCTCTGGTGCCCCTTCCATTTGTGAGACCCTGGCAGTCCCCTCCGCCTCCCCAATGGCGGCGGCGGCGGAGGGCCCCCAGCAGAGCGCAGAGGGCAGTGCGAGCGGCGGGGGCATGCAAGCGGCAGCGCCCCCTTCGTCGCAGCCGCACCCGCAGCAGCTCCAAGAGCAGGAAGAAATGCAGGAGGAGATGGAGAAGCTGCGAGAGGAAAACGAGACTCTGAAGGTGAGGAGGGTGGGGGTACCCGGCTGGGGGATGGGAAGAGTGGGCCTGGGAGGATTAGGGCGTGTCCCGGCGGGGGTGAGAGGCTGCTAACCTGTTAGAGAGGCTTGAAGAGGGAGGAGAATAAGAAAGGAGGGAGGGGGTTTCCTAGGCCTTGTCCAAATTTGAAACTGAATCTGCTCTCAGTAACGCGAGGTTTTCATTTAAATTCTAATCTGGGCCTCCGTTTCTTTAATTATAATGGTTTGTCACACTTTTTCCTGGAGAGAGATAGAGTAAGAGAATGAGAGAGGGCCTAAAGTGGGCCTTTTCCCCCAGTTTCCTCTTCTACACTTAGCTCCTTGTCACTCCTGTCTCGTGGAGAGAGGGCAATTAAAGCTGAGAATTTGGAATTGGAATGGGGTGTGCATGGTGTGTGTCGAAAGGGCTGGAAGCGAGTTTGATTTTGACACGCGGCCTGTCACCGCCTCAGAATGAGATCGATGAGCTGAGAACCGAGATGGATGAGATGAGGGACACTTTCTTCGAGGAGGATGCCTGTCAACTGCAGGAAATGCGCCACGAGTTGGAGAGAGCCAACAAAAACTGCCGGATCCTGCAGTACCGCCTCCGCAAAGCCGAGCGCAAAAGGCTCCGCTACGCCCAGACCGGGGAAATCGACGGGGAGCTGTTGCGCAGCCTGGAGCAGGACCTCAAGGTCTGCGGCGCGGGGGCTCAGTGGCGCGCGGCAGGGACGGCGGGTGGGGACTTTGGCCAAGGGCTCTTTAGGCTGAGAAGTCTTCATTGGCGACTGGCAAGGAGTCTTAGGGACACAGTTTCGTAGCGCTAACCACGAAATACTAGGGTCTCAGAAGGGAGAGAACTGACAGGTGGCCCTAAAGAGTGCAGAGTGTGTGGAGGGCCTGGCAGCAAACGAGCTAAGTGTGCTCTCCTGGGAGCAACGGTGGCTCTCCAAGAGGTGATGAGAAGAAGGCTCCCTTCTGGGCAGAGGCAAGGGCGTGGCAGAGCGCAGGCTCTAGCCTTTGATCTGCCCTAGTCTGTCTACTGAGAGAATGCCGGTGGAATCCGGCAGTCAGGAGCCACTAAAAGGACTCCTCTGGGGGAGTTGAAACCCAAAATAGGTACCGCACTAGGGAGATTCTAGAGTTAAGATTTATTTCAGCAAGTGGACACTACACCTCCTTCTTCCAGGACTACTTCTTTTCTGCACTTGCCACTTAGGTGACTCCCTGAGAAAATAAAAACAACAACAAAAACAAACAAAAAAACCCCCAACTAACCAACTTGCAGCCTGTTTGGTGTGAGGTAAATGAAAGAATTTCATTTTTTAAAGTGAAGTCGCTCCTTCAGAATTTCTTCCAGCGGAAAAATCTCAACCTTCAAGTGCATTTTCTGGACAGGTGTGGTCTCCAGTTCAGTCTGGCTGTAGGCAGATTCATTGACAATGCAAACTTAATCTCCTTGCACCAAATAAGTATACTGTTAATTGCATTAACTTCATCAAGATTTAAAGATCACGTGTAATTTTTCTTTGTTTTAAAGAAAGCTATGTGTAAACATTTTATGAAAGACGTATTACTTTTTTCTTTTTTTTTTTCTTTGAGACGGAGTCTCGCTCTGTCGCCCAGGCTGGACTGCAGTGGCCGGATCTCAGCTCCGCCTCCCAGGTTTTTTACTCCATTCTCCTGCCTCAGCCTCCCGAGTAGCTGGGACTACAGGCGGCCGCCACCTCGCCCGGCTAGTTTTTTGCATTTTTTAGTAGAGACGGGGTTTCACCATGTTAGCCAGGATGGTCTCGATCTCCTGACCTTGTGATCCGCCCGTCTCGGCCTACCAAAGTGCTGGGATTACAGGCTTGAGCCACTGCGCCCGGCCACTTTTTTCTTAACATTTGTTGAGTGTTTAGTATGTACCAAGCACTGCGGCAAATACTGTTACATACATTATTATTTCATGTAATTCTCAAGGGAAAAAAATCCTACAATATAGGGATTATTAAGTCACCATTTTCCAGCTGCAGAAGCTACACCTTTTACAGATGTTAAGTGGCCAGGCCTGGAAAACAGCTAATAGGTTCCAGGCTCACTCTCCACTCAGTCCAAAATCACAACCTGTGTCCTAAGCCTCTATACCAGGCTGCTCCACTTTTCTTCCAAACCCTAGAATTTCCAGGATAATCTCAAAACATGAGGCAAAAATGCACAGTCATTCAAAAAGTAATAATCGCAAGGACTAAAATGTTTCCTAACATTAAGCAACTGGAATTCTAGTTGTAAGATTGAAATTCAAGCCCAACCCACTACTTGCAAAAGCTTCAATTTTTCATTCTTTAACATAGATTATAATAGAAACATCTACCTTATACTTTTGTTGAAGTAAAGGAGATTTGTGAAATTTCTCTACATGTGATAAAATCCAATACAACATTTGTTACCACAGGGTAGTGCAGAAGTTAAGGGAACAAAATTTAGAGCCAGATTCCTAGGCTTCTTAGCCCCGCAGTGTCTACTCGTTAGCTGTGTGACCTTGACCTCTCTGAGACTCAGTTTCCTCATCTACAAAATAGGAGTAATAATAGTACCTATCTCATCGGATTTTTATAGGGTTAAATGATTGACATATGCGAATGGCTTATATGTGTAGTTTGTAGAATAATGCCTGGCACATGATAAGCACTATATAAATATTGGGTTTTAATGCTTTCAATAGGAATAAAATTTTAGCCCTTATTATATAGTCATTAATTATATTTTATTGTTACATACACCTTAATTCAGGTTGCAAAGGATGTATCTGTGAGACTTCATCATGAATTAGAAAATGTAGAAGAAAAGAGAACAACAACAGAAGATGAAAATGAGAAACTGAGGCAACAGCTCATAGAAGTTGAAATTGCAAAGCAAGCTTTACAGAATGAACTGGAAAAAATGAAAGAGGTTAGTATTTGATTATTTCATGGTGTACTATGTATTTTTAGCCCATTAGAAAAGAATCCCAAGGACTAATATGACTGTTAAAAAATTTATTTTATGATTGCAGGACAATTTCTTACTCTTTCCCAAATAGTAAAAAATACATCATTTCATACCAATAAATGAGTAGCGACAAAAGATTCTGACCTAAACACTGTATCTAACTCGACACGTACGAGCTTTGACTGATCTCTGTGTTTCATCTCTATGTCTTCTAAATGTATGTTAATTAAATAAATTCCAGAGCATACTAAATGCAAAGGGTGTCAAGAGTGTCAAGGAATGAGCCTTGTGATAGTTGAGGGGAATAATTATCCCCATGAGATTACTATTGAGTTCATAGAACCATGAATTTTTAGGATGGAAAAGACTCTAAGGTCCATTTGATCTAATTCAGTCATTGCTTGAAGTCTGTCTATAGCAAAGCCACCCCTTCCCACAGTGTTCTAATGCTTAGAATATCACCAGTGACTATCCCTGAAGATATTTCACAGCAGCCAACTATATCATATCATAGCTCTGTTTAAAGATTTTCCTTTTTTCTTTTTTTACATGAGATATATTTAATTGTAACTTTAGCCAGTTCATCTTAGTTATACCCTTTAGGGTAGAAGAGTCAAAGTTCTCCTTCATGTCAGCTATTCAAAGATTCCAAATGTATTTACCATGAGTCTTCTAAAAGAATAGAATCAGGATAAAGAAATGGAGAAGAAAAGAGACAGAAACATCTATCAAGAAATGATTAGCTTTAAGATAAATAGCAATTTAATTAGAATTAAATTATACTTTTCTTTGATAGCTACCTGAACATGTACAATGCAACTTGTGAAAACTACCATTGAGAATTAGCGAATGCACAAGTTGTCTTCTGAAAAATTTCCTCTGCTTGAATAAGCAGAATTCTAAAGAAAATTGTAATCTTTCCACAGACTGAGGTATTGACCCACCTGTCATTGCTGTGCTTATCTCAAAATGGTACAAAAATATATCTACCATGTAGCAGTGAAAATATCAACAGTCTGATTAAGAATATGTGTTAGGACTTTGCAGAATACAGTTTCAGTGGAGTAAACTATTTTTTTGTTATCTGTCTACTTATATTATCCTGACTTTAAACATTTTTTAACATAACAAAATAGTAAAAAAAATTTTTTTAATGATATGAAATCCTTGGCTACTAGCTAGGAGTTGCTCTGTGCTATAGTAGAAAAATATGGAGACTGGGAACTGTGTGATCTATTTTCACCAGTAACTGGATGACTTTAAAAGACCTGTAACTTCTACTTGTCTACTTTTATCCAGTTCTACACTGAAAGGTTGTTTTTGATGATTCTCAACATGTTTTTTCTGATATATAAGACTTTTTCTCATGAAATTCAGAACATTGCCATTTAAGGAATGGCAAAGATTTTTCTGTGAAGTTAAGAGATCAAATATGAAATTAATACAGATATAAGTATATATTTCTTCAACAATAATGTACAGTTGAAGATATGTCAAAAATTGACTTTCATTTATAGAAAAAAAAGTAAAGTAGGTAACTGTATTAGTTCTCTAGGGTAGCTGTAACAAAATACCAAAAACTGGGTGGCTTAAACAGCAGAAAAAATGAATTGTCTCACAGTTCTGTAGTCTAGAAGTCCGGAATCAAGACGTTAGTAGGGTTGGTCCTTTCTGAGGGCTGTGAAGACAGGATATGTTCCAGGCCTCCCTCTATGGCTTGTAGATGACCATCTTCATGGTCACATGCCTTTCTCCTTGTAGCTCTCTGTTTCCAGACTCCCCCTTTTTGTAAGAATATCAGTGATACTAGATTAGGGTCCTCCCTAAGAACTTCATTTGACCTGCCTAGGCTCAAGCTATTCTCCCACCTCTGCCTCCCTAAGAGCTGGGATTACAGGCATGAGCCATCGCACCCAACCCTCATTTTAATTTGATTACTTCTAAATACCCTGTCTCCAAATGAGATTTCATCCTGAGCAACTGGGGGTTAGGACTTCCATATATGAATTTGACAGGGAGGGTAGAAGGAGAGAACAGAATTCAACCCACAGCAGCAACAATCTGATAGCTTCCTGTGAGCAAGCAAAGAGAAAGTTCATCATCAGTCTCATAGGCGCCATTCCCTGTTCATACGTTACTGTGCTCTCTCGTATTCCTTGTTTATACAATTTAAAGCATTCAAGAACAAACAAACTTTGCTTGATTACCAGAGATAAAAAAGAAATGCCTTGTAATTTGGTGTCATGTGAATGTTTTAAGTGGATACCTGGAAAATTGTCCTTAAGAATGGCATAAGAGCTTTCTGATTTTCATTTTACATCTATTAAAGGGGAAAATATGCGTAGACTGTCTATCCATTAGTCAGAATGATGGGACCTCTCCCATCTTAAAATAAAAGCCAAGATAATCTGACCACCAGGAGGAAAGGGTAGAACTTGGGAATGTCCTCAGGAGATTGTAAGGATGCATTTCCTTGATTCTTTTGCTCACATTCTTCCCGGTGACTATTTCCTTCAGGGCTCTAATTCTGGGTTGGGAAAATGCTATTCCAGCACCAAGCAATGTAGGTATAGAAGTTCATACCAAAGAGGAAATTTAATTCTCCTTAGAGTTATAAAAACCAAATGCCAATGCCTGATTAGGGAATACAACAATAAAAGTAAAAATAATTTAGGAGTATATATGCAGAACATCAGCCTTTAAAGTAATCTTTTATTAAGAAAATGGCATTCATGATTTGAGAAGATGGAAGGTGGGGGGAACAGAAATTAAAAAAAAAAAAACAGAGGAAGGGAGAAAGAGTGGAAGATAAAGATCTGGAGGATACTAAACATAATAAAGGAAAACCAAATAATATTCTTGTAGGAGTGCTCTATAATTACTCATTTGAGGTTGACCTTCATAGTGTTCAGAAAAATGTCAGAAATTGAAAGAGTAGTTTAACAACATGTTTGGAAATCAGAAATGTTCCATTCAGATAAGATTTTTGCAATAGTACTTTTTATAATGCTCTAAGAAGATAAATATTACAACTGAGCTGCAATTATAACTGGCTTACTCTGTAGATAAGGGTTGTAAGTTTCTCCTTGGATGACTTGCAACAACTTCAGTTAACCATCTGCTTCATTGGTTGTAAAATGAAAACATATTCCAGCCCTTGGTGAGTGTTAACCAACTTGGTTAATTTGGTCAGAGATGAATTGTCATCCCTTCATGTCATTCTTTTAAAGGAGAAAAGTAGAACCAGGCAAAGCTCTCCATTAAGAGAGAAAACACTAGTTATAGAGTAAAATCATAAAATATTAAGTAGAATATACTTGAGAGAAGCAATCCTCCAATTCCAAGATTTTAGATCTTTATATGGAGTCATATAGATGTTGAACAGCACCACTGGGACCAATAGACCATCTGCTAGAGTTTAGAACGGTTTAGTAAAAATTTAACTAGCTTCAAAGGTATTGACCAATTGCTCTCAGGATTGGTGGCTGCACAAGGTCCTGTGCACCTCCTCACATCTATCTGCCTATCTTCTCCCCCTGAGAGGATGGAGTAGGCACCTGGGAGTGAGAAGAATTGAGTAGAGGCAGAATGGAGGTAATTAGCGGCATCTGTTGAATCTCATTGCTTGTATTGAAATAGCTGATGTTTGACCAACTACAAACAGGAGGGACCTCTTCAAATGCTACCTTTGAATCTTAATAGCATTTTCATCCCAATTATAAAACATTGATTGCTACCAGCAGTATGCTTTCTTACTGTAGAAGAATGCCTTTACCTTTCTGTAACCTGTAGAAAATGGTAATCTATCTTTCAACATTGGAAATGATCAAAGAGACAGAGGTTTTTGTTAAAGTTATGTCATGTAAACAACAAGTAGCTCTTTGAATGCCAGAATGGGTTCATGTGCAAATAGGATAAAGTGAGGTTGTGAAGGAAGCTTTAGACAATGCATTCTCTGTGAGAGGTGAGTTTTTGCTCCAGTTAAATTGAGGATCACTGTCTGTCATGAGGTTCTGCTGCTGTAGCAGTGAACTTTATTTTCAAAGCTTTGAAGCTCCTTGTAATCATCAACAGAAGAACGGTCATGTTGTGTCACTTTTAAGGTCTGCTGCTTGGTGAAGTGTTGATAACAGATATTTGAGCAAAGAATCACCAACAGAGGAGCAAAGAAAAGAAAGAGTAAGATGATGATGATGAGAACCGTTTATCAGATCTTTTTTCTTTTCAGAATCTGTACTCCTTATATTGTCTCATACCTCACCCATACACAAGATTCTTAAAAGAAAATAATTTTCTTAACTTTTCTCAGTCTGTGCTCCAGAAGGTTCTTAACTGGCCTACTGTAATAGCACCATCTATCTTGAACTTTTATTTTTTGTGCACTTGGTATAATAGATCTTATCTATTACAATGAACTTTCATTCTAGAACACAAAAGTAATTAGTACTATAAATTTAACAGCATCTCTGATTTTTTGTTTTTTAGAGTCCCTTGACAGTATATCTGTATATCCAGATTATCTTTACAAATGGAAAACTTTAATAGGCAAATTCTGTACTACATGTTTATAATTACCTATTTAGTTTCTTATATAAAATAAAGAACTGATCATAACTACACTTGGTTCTAATAGGGCATGTTTTCCTGAATAATAAAATGTGAAAAAGAAATGTTGAATGATAAATCAGTGAAGAAGCAGTTCAAGAGACAGTTTAATGGGGCATTTCTTGCAAATATTTTCCCCTGGTTCTGGTAGTTTACTTAACATTTTAAAATAACACATTAGTCATTGATATTTTAAAATGTAATGGCCATACATATATTTAGATGCATCAATTAAACATTATTATTTTAGTCTTATCTTCTCAGAGCCAATAGTTTGTTGAATAACATGGGCAGGAATAAGAGACTAAATTAAAAACAAGGAAGAGTGTGTCAGGTAAGCATAGAAAAGCTTGTCTTCCAGGAAGTTGCCATGTGTTACGAATGCATTTTAAAGATGTATTTATGTAGGCATTATAAATTTTATTGGATTTTTAAATGAAATTAGATATACAGATCCATGTACTCTGAAGTGATCTTTACTTTTCAGTCACATGTAAATGACTCTTTTACCCAGATGCCAAGCCCCCATCAGAAGCAAAGTAGTATACAGATCAGAAATTGGTGGGTTATTTTTGTGCAATACAATGAACTTTTATTATAAACTTCAAATTTCTTATTTACATAAAAATACAGGACAGCATGACACACTCCCACATTGTTGATCAGATTCCAGTTCCTTTGTCGGCTGAAAATTTGCACTTCATATTATTGAAACTGTAAAGTGCTGAACAAATACAGGCTTTTACCTGATTAAGCATCTCCTATTGAGTACATTTCCAGTTTGCATCTAAAATATCTATTGATTTGGATGTTTGCAATGTAATGGGCTTTCTAAAAAAATTGTTTAATACATGTATATTTAAATTTTTGTTGCTTTTGCTGATGAAGCATATTAATAAGAGTTAAGTTTCCAACCCTGAACTCTTAGAGGCCAGTTTAACATGGTCCAAGGGCTCAAGGCTGAACTTTGAGTGACTCACCTCTGTGAGATTAGCAATTTATCCATGTTAAGTATCTCCATGGAAGTATATTACTTATATAGTTACTGAAGTGTTGTTTATTTCTCTGACTTCTATATCCAACCTACCTTAAAAGGGGATTTGAGGCCGGGTATGGTGGCTCACGCCTGTAATCCCAGCACTTTGGGAGGCCGAGGCAGGCAGATTACGAAGTCAGGAGATCGAGACCATCCTGGCTAACACGGTGAAACCCCATCTCTACTAAAAATACAAAAACTTAGCCAGGCATGGTGGCGGGCGCCTGTAGTCCCAGCTATTCAGGAGGCTGAGGTAGGAGAATGGTATGAGCTTGCAGTGAGCTGAGATTACACCACTGCACTCCAGCCTGGGGGACAGAGCGAGACTCCATCTCAATAAAATAAAATAAAATAAAATAAATAAAATAAAATAAAATAAAATAGGCGGGGGGGTGGGGAAAATTTGAAATGATTCACAATAAAGCCATAAAACTATTGAAATAAGGGTTTTCAAATTAGGTTAAAACACTGGAAAGATGAAGAAAAACTTAATCCAAGGGATGTACATTGTTATGAAACAGCTCTGAGTTTAGTATCACTCAAGCCTGGGGACCAAATATTGAAAGAAGTCATTTCCTAGCTGTGACCAGATATAGAAGCAACACTGAGTTTTATGTGAGGCCTCTGGTGCAATCATGAAGAAAATCAATATAGTACAACAAAATGTTGCAGTTATACACAGAGTTTACGTGCAACCATCATGGATAAATGAACCTTCTAAATACTTGACAGGTCTTTTCTATAGAATTAACAAATTATGAGTTAAAATTTTACAGAAAAGAAAAGAGTCAGTTTTTCATTAACCATGAATTTGAGTGTGATTGTTAGAAAGTGCACATATCATGGAGTCTAGAAACTAGCTTTGAGACCTCATCTGTCATTCCCTATGACCTTGATGAAACAACTTAAAATTTATAGGCCTCAGTTTTTAATATGTAAATGCAGAAATTAAACTGAGTGCTCTCGAAGCTAAATATACCATTTTCTACTTTGTCAGTTATCCATCTCTGTTCTCCCTGAACGTTTCATAGTCAGCTGTAAAATTCAGTTTCATTACTATTATTTAAATACTATAATTATTTTTTCATATAGTCAGTCAACAGCTATTTTTTGAATGCCTGGTATAGTGTGGCCATGTAGATAACACAGATGATATAAAGATATAGATGGCAAAGTGTTGCATTAAACTCCAAGTTTGCACCCACTGAAGGTCCCTACTGAAAGTTTTTTTTCCAGATAACACATTTTTTAATTGAAAAAAGTGGACATTTGAGGAACATGTGTCTTTTTTTTTAACTTTTAAGTTTAGGGGTACAAGTGCAAGTTTGTTACATAGGTAAACTTGTGCCATGGGGGTTTGTTGTACAGATTATTTCATCATGCAGGTATTAAGCCTAGTGCCTATTAGTTATTTTTCCTGATCCTCTGCCTCCTCCCACCCTCCATCCTCTGAAAAGCCCCAATGAGTGTTGTTCTCCTCCATGTGTCCAGGTATTCTCATCATTTAGTGCTACTTGTAAGTGAGAACATGCAGTATTTGGTTTTCTGTTCCTGCATTAGTTTGCTAAGGATAACGGCCTCCGGCTCCAATCATGTCCCTGCAAAGGATGTGATCTGTTTCTTTTTATGGCTGCATAGTATTCCATGGTATATATGTACCACATTTTCTTTATCCAGTCTATAATTGATAGGCATTTAGGTTGATTCCATTTTTTAACACAGGAAGTAAGACACACAGTTATCTCTCTGTTGCTACTCAGCATTCAGGGCCTGTGCTAGTGCTGTAGAAATTACAACTGAAGACGTGATATGTGGGAATGAGTACAAGTTGAACCTCTCTAATAATCTAGCCATGCCTTTTGATGTGGCCTTGGCTCTACACTCTAGGAAGCTATAAAGACCATGTGGCAACCAAAGAATTCATCATCTATTCCAGTAAATAAACCAATGTGTTGAATGATGGCCCCTAAACATTCTAATTTCTGCAGAAAGTCTTGAGGTGGGGTTTTTAACTATACGATTCTTAGGATGAAATCTGCCCATGCTTCCTGCCCCTGGAAGGCTGCCAGGCTCTCACCACAGAATGTGGCCGTTAACCAGCTCTGATCCTCAGCTAAACATCCAAATGTTTGTATTTTGTTATTATTGAAATTTATTTTTATTCCCTATAACTTCTCTGAGATGCAAGATGTTTTTTGAAGATGCAAGTCTTTATGTTTTCAAGAGCATAATAAAAATTTTTTTTGAGATTACTTGGCCTTTGTATGTGTGACAGACATCAACCTCATGCAGAAAAGACATCAATTAAACAACCTCAACCCCTTCCTTAAGAGACTCTCAGGGCACAGTTATAACTTAAATAGTCCATGTGGTGCATTCAGGCTTTGGGGCAGTAATAAACGACACTATTCTCCACCACTCCCCTCTACCGTGGCCACCCTTGGCTGCCTGTGAATGACATTGCTCCCACTAGTGGCAGAAATAACATTTTATTTGTGTCTCAGCCTTTTACAAAAAATAAAAACATATAAACTTGGATCTGACTTTCACTTAGCAACTATTTATGAAGCATATATATAATGTGTATAAGGAAAAACAGATAATGTCACCAGGTGGGTAGTCCTTGCCCACAAGTTATTTTCTAATAGGAAAGACAGCTAAAGTACTTCGACTATAGCTGCACATATACATTACTGTACCAAATACTTCTCATGAAGTCCGCACAAGACCAACCAGACTGTGAGTTCTAAGAGGACAAGAGCCCCTCTTGCATTGGTCACTGTGTCACCCTCAGCATCTAGTTCAGTTCCCAGCATATAGGCAACGAGACCACCTTCTTCCGTAATATTACAGTAATTGTTTCTTACTTGATTTGTGTATAACTTTTTTCCTGCATTTGACTGTAAACTCCTTGAGACTAAAGACTGAGTCCATGTTATTAATTGTGTCTATAACAACCAAAAGAGAACAGGGCACAAAGTTGATAAACAATAAGTAATTTTGAAAAGAGAATAAATGGTAATTAAGCAAGGTGTTCATGCCTGATTTTGCAGAAAGAAAAAAAAAAAAAAGGTGGCTGTGAACCAGGGCTGTTTCCATGGTGCTTAGTGCAATCCAAACATGATGAAAAGGAAGTGGATGGGTAACTCCAGCCTCACCCCACTTCCAGAAGTAGAAGTCTCCCAAGACCTTACTACCTTCTAGAAACTTCTAGCACTCACTTTGCATCTCTCAGATTCCATTTATCCCCCAGAAACAACAGGTCTTCCCTGAAACAAGGTACCATTGGATTCTTGAGAAAGGGAATGAGGATGGGAACCCAAGAACAAGAAGATGACTCTGACATCTTGGGCATCAGCTCTGCAGTTTAACTTCTTTGTGCTTTGGTGAAAAAATGTAAAATGCGGGTTTAAGGAATGAGAGAAGACTGCAGATCCTGTCACTCCCAAAGACTATCCGTTGGAATTTGCTTTATATCTTCAATGTCTGAGACAATTGATTTAGCAGCTAATTTGGCTGGAGAGATATGGAAAATTACCCCAGGGCTGCAGTGGTTCAGTAGCCACCAGTGTTGAGTGCTAATTACATGCCAGTGGCTGAACTAGATAGTTTATGTATAATTATGTTGCTAATAGCCTCATTTTAGAGATGAAGACTCCAAGGCTCAGAGAGGTTAATGTCACCAGTCAGTAGGCCAGGCCCACACCTAAGTCTGTCTGCCTCCAATGCGTGGTCTCCAGTAGTCAGTGCTGTGTGGCCTCACTGCAAGGACTCAGGCTACCCCTCCACTGCCACTTTCATGTTCTTCCTGACCCACAAATAACATACCCTCTTTAGGGAATCTCAATACTCCTAGAATCTATAATCCTCTATCATACTCTAGGGTCTATCAGAGAATGTTTTGAGTAAACACTGAGAGAAGACTTCCACGGTGGCTGTAGGGAAAATTCTATTTTATCTCACAGAAAGGGAATCTTTGGAGAAAAAACTAGAAATATAGGGCTAGAAAAATGTTTTCAGGTCTGTCAATTCTATCTCACTTTTTACAAATGTAATAGCTATGTTACTTCAGAGAAGCCACGTAATAGCTGACTCTCAATTTAATCACCTTTTAAAGGAAAATAAATATTTTTCCTATGAAGTCTATTCACAAGGGTAACATGAGATAACATATGTGAAGGTGCTTTATAAACTGAACACTACCATATCAGATGTTATTTTTATTATTATTACGTAGCTGTAGGTTGGCTGATTAAGAAAATTCCTAGAAAGAATTTTGAAGTCTATCAGAATAAAATTTTGGAGCTATCTAGGACCCCATTTTTTTCTACAGAACTTTGAAATGCTTTTGCTTTCCATTTTTTCATGAATGTCTATTAGTCTCTGAAATTCTCCTTTAAATCTCACTTCATTATAAAGCCATGCTAACTTCTTCCATCTGATCCATTGCCTCTTCCACTAGGCCTGTATTTAGTCCTTACTGTTTCATGATCCATTTGCAAGTGTTTTGATGGACAGGGAGATAATCTGGCTGCATTACCTGCCACTGCATTCATCAACAGGGCAACAAGGCTGACTATGCTGATTTGTCCTGTTAAATGGCTCTCTCCTACCGTACTGCTAGATAAATATGCTTCCTGAAAAGAAGCAGAGTAGCAGTGAAAGAAGAACTGTTCTTTGATCAAAAGTGGTCAAGCACAAGATAATTTAGATTGCATTGTAGTTTTTATTGACTCCACAGCTAAATTTAATGTTCTCTGAATTTAAGAACTATATTTCTATTTAATTCAAACACACACACAGTGATACGTATAAAAATTATCAATAAAAGTTTGGGCAAGAGAAGAGCTTTAGAAAGATAAGATTACTGTCATAAGAGCTCATCTTTAGCTTCTTAAATTATAATTTACTCAGTTCTTTTGTTTTCAAATACTTGTGGTATTACTTTTGAGTAAATATAATGTGCAATTTTGCTGTATATTGGAAAGTATTTTCCAAATTAAAATTTCAGTTATATGTTGAAGACCTTAGACTTGACTGAATTTGAATGGAAATACAATTATTTATTTGATGCTTCTGTCCTAATTCCATTTTTACATTTCAGGGTCAGTTAAATTGATCTTTATCCAGATGGTAAATGACATTTGACGATGACATTTGAAGTTGTCATTTAGCCTTTCCTGACATTTTCTATTTTATACTTACATATTTCACTTAATTGGAGCATTTATATTCAGCATGATTCAACTTAAAAGCACTTAAAATTAAAAATTCGGAGTATTCTACATTGATCTGTTGGCTAGCTCAGTTATTTAAGTTTGTGTAGCCAATTAATCATGGGGGTAAGTGGTTAATACAATTAACTGTTAATTTTCTCTTTCCTTCACAAAGTAAGAGTTTCTTACCATTACATTACCCAAGAACCTTGAATAATAGTAGAAATAACTAGACCAATTGCTTACTTATTCAGGTATATAATGAGCAACTAATACATTAGTATGTGGTTGTATCCACTGCCTCTTTGCATATGAAGAAAAGAAAAATTTTCATAGAACTTTATCAAGTGATCCATTTGTGTGTATTTAGGAATATCTGTTATATGGAAAGTATTATCCATCAAGGGTAAAATATAGCTATTGGGTTTATTCATTTAGTGGTATGGCTAAATTTAAATTAGAATAATTGTGTTCTAGAGTCATTCTGAAAGTAGTTATCCTATTTTTAATTCTACTAGTGTTAATTATATTCTGTAATACATATACAATTCTCAATTTTCCCAACTGTTAAAATCAAAAATGAAACTTAAAATATTATTGGCTGGGAGCAGTGGCTCATGCTTGTAATCCCAACACTTTGGGAAGCTAAGGCGGGCAGATCACGAGGTCAGGAGATCGAGACCATTCTGGCTAACACGGTGAAACCCTGTCTCTACTAAAAATACAAAAAAAATTAGCCAGGCATGATGGCATGTGCCTGTAATCCCCGCTACTTGGGAGGCTGAGGCAGGAGAATTGCTTGAGCCCAGGAGAATTGCTTGAGCCCAGGAGGTGGAGGTTGCAGTGAGCCAAGATTGCACCACTGCACTCCGGCCTGGCGACAGAGTGAGACTTCGTCTCAAAAAACAAAAAACAAAAACAAAAAAAAGAAATCTTTCAATTAGTTTAACTCCTTACACTACAGCCTGTTCGTTGTTAATTTAATGTGAGATTATAGACAAAATTATTAATACTAAATGTTTCATTGTTATAGTATATACTTTCCATTTTAAAGCCTGTGGGAAGGTAAAAGGTGGGAGAAGGGAGAGGATCAGGAGAAATAATTAATGGGCACTAGGCTTAATACCTGGGTGATAAAATAATCTTTACAACAAACCCCCATGACACAAGTTTACCTGTGTAACAAACCTGCGTATGTACAACTGAACTTAAAAGATAAAAAAATTTTTTAAAAAATTATAGGTGTTCAAACAATTCAATGCTATCAATGATTTTAAACCACAACTTCTACAATTCTGAGATCATAGTTTTAAATAATCTTTCATTGATTAGATAATACTTGACATTATTTTTCAGGAGAAAAGCTTATAAATATTTTCTGACCTTTTGCACTTTTGAAAATAGCCTTTGGTTGATTTCACACAGGAATGGCAGAATAAAATTATTGAGTCAAAAAAATCTGTCTTATTATATATTAGCCCTGGCATTCATTTTGCAATGGAGAAGTATGAGATCAGTCTGACTTGTATTCCTTTGTAGGTCAGATTATTTTCTCTATGCGTATTTATGGATATTTTTCTTCATCATTTATATTAATCTGAGTTCCCCAGTGGGAAACAGGATTCACCCAAGATGGTTCAAATGAAAAGAGATTGTTACAGCGGTGTGGGCAGGATTATGGGAACAAACCAGGGCTGCCAAGGCATTCAGAAAAAACTTGCTGCTCTTGGAAACCATCACCACCCTGAGAAATGAAGACATAGCTAAGGAAATAGTATTGTAGAGGCCAGTGGAGTAGAGTCCTCCCAGTGGGATCTGTCGCCTGAAGGGGACTTAGCTGCTGCCTAAAAATGTGGTGTTATAAAAGAAAGGAAGTGAGGAGAAATACTCTGAACCATCTCTTCTCCCACCTTCCATCCCTCAGCGTGCCTGCCAGTGCCTTCTATTGGCCAAACCCAAGGAGGAGTCAACTGGTGGGGAGAAAGCCTGGGTAAAGTTTGCAGAAGTCAGCCTCCTGGAGCACAGAGCAGGGCAGAGAAGGAGCGAGCATGAATCTGAGTAGCTAAAGAAGAATACCCAGTTCAGAAATACCACCTGGGCATATCTAAGTGATGGTCTTTGTTTAGAACATGTCCAGAACATGCAGAAAATTAACACTTGTTTATTCATTATTTCAGAAAAGCTTTCTTGTATTATAGATTTGATAATCATGTGCCCTATTTTTTCTTCGTAGCATTTTCTTCGCTTTGTATTCCTTACTACCTTCTCATCCTTTCATTTTTTAGTCCTTTTCCTCTGTGGTCTTAGATAATTTTCAAGTTTGTTTTCAATATTATTGAATCAATTTTCTGCTATGTCAGTTGTGCAAAATTTCATTCTTGCGCTGAATTTTAGTGACCTTTTTGAGTTTTCTTATTCCTGACACCTTCCTAGTCTTTAGAGCTTAATCTCCTCTTATAACTTTCTTGTTAGTTCATAGAGGCCATCTTTGTTATCTTTTTAAGAATACAATATTTTATAAAACTATCTTCTGTTTCTCATAGCAAAAAGTTTTCAGAAATATTTGGGGGCTCTTTTTCTTTTTTTAGCTGACTTTTTAAGTCATCCTGATGCATTTTACTTTTACAGCTTTGAAGTTTGATTTACATACCATAAATTCACTTAATTGTACAATTTAATGGTTTTTTAGTACATATGCAGAGTTATGCAACCATCACCATAACCCAAATTTAGGACATTTCCATCACTTCGTAAAGATCTTTCATGTCCAATTGTAGTCAACTTCTGTTCTTAGCTCTAACCCCAATCAGCTACTAATCTAGTTTTGGAATCTATAGCTTTTGTTTTCTGAATATCTCATATAATTACAATCATAAAATATGTCACATTTTGTATCTGGCTTCTTTCACCTAGACCAGTGATTTTGAGGTTCATCCCTGTAGCGTGTATCAGTAATTCATTTCTTTTTATTTCCAAGTAATATTCAATTGTATATATATACCACATGTTGTTTATTCATTCAGCAGCTTTTGGACATTGGATACTTTCTAATTTTATAAATAATGCTGTTATAAACATACACATGCAAGTTTTTGTGTGGATATATGTTTTCATTTCTATTGGGTAGATAGCTAAGATTAGAATTTGGGGGTCATATGGTGAATTTGTGTTTGACTTTTTAAAGAAACTGCCAACTGTTTTCCAAAGGGGTTGCACCATTTTACATTCCCACCAGCAATGGATGAGGGTTCCAATTTATCCACACCCTTGTCAATACTGATTGTATATCTTTATTATTATTATTATTGTTAGTCTACTTGGTATCAAATGATACATCATTGTGGTTTTAATTTGTTTCCCTAATGATATTGAGTATCTTTTCATCTGCTTATTGTGCACTCATATTTCTTATTTTGTGCAATGTGTATTCACAGTGTTCAGCCCATATTTAATTGGGTTGTCTACTTATTTTTGAGTTCCAGTTTAAGCTCCATCTGTATTTTGGATATAAGTCTTTTATCAGATATATGATTTGAAAATGTTGTCTTCCTAGGCTTGTCTTTTTACTTTCTTAATAGTGTCTTTTGAAGTGCAAAAGTTTTTGATTTTGATGAAGTCCAATTTATATATTTTTTTGTTTTATCACTTATGCTTTTGGTGTCACATCTAAGATATCTTTGCCTAACCTACAGGAAAATTCACTTCAATGTTTTTTTCCTAAGACTTTTGTGGATTTAGCTCTTACTTTCAGATCTACAATCCAAATTGAGTCATTTTCATGTATAGAGTGAGTTGGGGGTCTAAATTCATCCTTTGCATGTGGATCTCAAATTGCCCCAGCACCGTTTGTCAGAAAGACTATCCTTTCCTCTTTGAATTGTTTTATCCTCTTTCTCTTTCTCTTAGAAAATACCATCATTGAATGTCAAACACTCTTTATAGATTCAATGTTGGCTTTATATACTCACTATGTGACTTTTTTTCTTAGTCCTTCTCACTATCCACTTGCTATTAGTTGTCCCTTCTCAGAGCCAAAGGTATAGAACAGCTTGATGTGCACAATTCCAGCTCAATTACTGATGATTGTAAACATTCAGCTAGTTCTGGCCTGTTTGAAGTAGGAAAGGCTGCTACTGTAGCACTCAGGTACACTGACTCTGAGGGAGACATATCTTAGAAATATTTGAAGCAGTTTGTAGTTGTTCTTTACCTACCTTTAATATATGAAAAACAATAAACCTCAACATGGGTGTTCCCAAGCCTTTTCTACCTATGTTTCTTCCCCTGAATGTTTGGATAAGGAAAGAATATATCTCATGATTCATTGCACAGCTAGTCACCTTTTTTTCCTTGCCTAATTCCTACTTGTTTGAATATTTAACCACCAGAGAGCTACAGTATTGTCTGTGCAATACTTATTTATGTATTGGGGAAAATAGGATTGGGATGCAGACGTTTTAGCTGCCTGATTTTTTAAATAACTTTGTTGAATCATATTTTACATATAATATAATTAATCCATTCCAATGGTACAATTCAGTGATTTTGTAGTAAACTTCCAAGTTGTGCAACAATGACCAGAAATCAGTTTTAGTACATTTTCATTACCATAGTAGTAAGATTCTTCATGCCCATTTACTGTTAATTCCTATTTCTTCCTTCCCTTTGACTACCTCCAGGCAATTACTAATCTACTTCTTGTATCTATGAGTTTACCTGTTCTAGACATTTCATATAATGTCTAGAATTATACTGTATGTGGTCTCTTAGGTTTGGCTTCTTTTACTTAATATACTGGTTTTCAAGTTCATCTGTGTCATATCATATATCAGTAGTTCATTCCTTTTGTAAATTGCCCAATAATATTCCACTGGACAGATATCATATTTTATCTATTCATTCACCAGTAGATGGAATTTTGGGTTGTTTCCAACTTTTGGTTATTATGAACAATGCTGCTAGGAATAGTACTGCGCAAGTCCTTTGTGGATATACGTTTTTATTTCTCTGGGGTGTGTACCTAAGATTAGAATTGCTGGGTTATATAGCAAATTTACATTTAACCTTTTAAGAAACAGGATGTCTAGTTTTTATTGGTCTGCATGGCCAATCCTTCTGTTTCAGACATTGAAGGCTATTTATTAGAAAGCTTGTATTTCTCGTTTGAATTCCACTGATGTTATTGTTAAAAGAAAATTTTCTCAGATTCTGGTTAATGCTTGATTGCCACCTTAGTTTTTGATATTACTGTGTTTACATTTTTATCTTTGCCTTCAGATATATTTTAATCAGAAGGAAATGATAGCTTCATAGTATATTAACTCAGAATTCTGTCAATTTGAGTAACAATATGAATGGGGTAAATTTTCTTTAAAAAATAATACTTTAGGAAATAAGTCTGATTCATCTTTGGTTACTTTCCTTAACTTCATTAATATGTGGAATATTTTATTCCTATGGCAGTGATATCTCATGCTCTTGTGTACATGCATTTATTTCCCCCAGGTACTTATTTATTATTTATTAAGGCACTGCTATATATGTAGTTCTTAAGTTGCTCTCATGTCCAAAAAAGATGTATGTGCATGTATGTGTCTTCTTTAGCATTATATCAAGAGACTAAGGAATTTCCTTAGACTAGAATATGGTACTTATTTTTGTTCAAGTTAAATTTTCAGAAACTTAGTGATTGTCCATTTATTCTAAAATAACTTAGAAATGAGCCGACTGACTTGAACACATACCAGTACAATTCCAGAGGATATCAAGATGCCTGTTGACATGAAGTAAAATCAAATTATAACTTATTTCAGTGGGCATGCCTTCTAATATTTGTGATACATTTCAAAATTACCTGTTTGGTATATGGATAGAGGTGTCGGAGATTCTGATTGCCCTTTTGTTTTAGAATTTGCTAAGCAGCTTTTAAAGTGCGCTGAAATTCTTTTCAGAACCTAAAACACATACATATATATACATTCACAGACACATACATGCTTCAGCATACATATACGATTTTCACATGCAGACACATGCACATAGACAGGCACATATACTCATGCACATTTGCTCTATGAATGTACACATAAGCAAACACACTCCATGGATGTGTTACTTGCTTTTAAAAGATGGGCTTTGTTCTTTGCCCTTTTAAATGTACTCTCAATTTTTAAAATAAAGCTAATTACTTCTGTCTCTACTTTACTTATCATAAAAATAGGAAAAGGCCAAAGAAGATCAACTATCCCCAAGAATAGTTAATTAGCATAGAATCAAATCATGAAGAGAAAATTTTTTTAATCCATTTAAGATTGCAGAGAAAATATTCTATAATCTTACTTTATTCATGATTTTTACTTAATGGTACATGGATAGAGATTACAGAAGTTGTGATTGTCATGCTTTATTGATGATGTTTTCATACATTTGTAACAAAAGGTTAACTCAGTCTTTCTTTTTGTGATTTTTTTTTCCAGCTTAGTTCAATTATGTCCCTAGTAAATACCTACTAAATGCTAATTTAGAAATATCTAGGCAGGATTCTTCTTACTAGGAACCAAGGAACATACAAGAAAGGATAGAACAAAAAATCAAAATGTTGTCAACATACTAGAGTGATAAACCTGAATTTACAAAATGAAATTTAATACGAATTAATGCAATGTCTTGAAATTTGTTTTTTTTTAATTTATACAAATACAGGAGGAGTGAAATATATTCATAGGTATTTACACAAAAAAAGGCTTAGGAAGTTTAGTTGACCATAAACTAGGTACTAATTCATATTATATGAGGAATATTTGAAAGAACTGGGGAGTGTTTATGGCCTGAAGAAGAAAATATTTGAGATGTGATTGCTCTCTTCCAATATTTGAAGAGATGTACCATGTATAGAAGATAAATTAGATTTTTAAAATCACTTTAAGTGTTTTTTAACTTTAAGTAGATTTGTGATCAAAATAAAGACTTTGTTATTCATTAGAGCCATCTGTAAAGGGAATGCATCACCTGCCTCATAGAGAAGCAAGCTCCTGGTTACCGGGAAAACACGGGTAGGGTGTAGGTAGTGTAGGAAAGATTCTTGTAAGGCACCGTATGGAAGGTTGTGTTTCTTGGACTCTTTCCACATACATGACCTTAGCAGTCCAGGGCAGAGTTTGAACATTCCAATATCACTAGGGGCCAAGCAGTGTATATGAATGAGTGAAGCTGTCTATATTGGAAGTGATGGGGTGAACTGGAGAGTGTATGTTGTGTGTGTCTTTTTTTTTTGAGACAGAATCTCACTCTGTCACCTAGGCTGGAATGCAGTGGCATGATCCTGGCTCACTGCAACCTCCACCTCCCAGGTTCAAGCAGTTCTCGTACCTCAGCCTCCCAAGTAGCTGGGATTACAAGTGTCCACCACCACGCCCAGCTATTTTTTTTTTTTTAATTATACTTTAAGTTCTAGGGTACATGTACACAATGTGCAGGTTTGCTACATATGTGCACATGTGCCATGTTGGTGTACTGTACCCATTAACTCATCATTTACATTAGGTATATCTCCTAATGCTATCCCTCCCACCGTCCCCTCCCCACAATAGGCCTCGGTATGTGATGTTCCCCTTCCTGTGTCCAAGTGATCTCATTGTCCAGCTATTTTTTTTGTATTTTAGTAGAGACGGAATTTCACCATGTTGTCCAGGCTGGTCTCAAACTCCTGAGCTCAGGCAGTCTGCCCACCTTAGCCTCCCAAAGTGCTAGGATTACAGGCATGAGCCATGGTGCCCAGCCAAGAGTATATGTCTTAATATTCAATTTTAACCCAGTGTTGCCGTGCCATAATCTCAACCCAAATTCCGTTCTTTAAATGTTTCAAGTGAAACTGGTAATTTGGATTTTTCAAATGTAAATGGTTTACATTTTTAAATTTGGTAACTAATTCCAAAAATTTTAAAACATAATCGCGGGCTATCACATTTAACCTAGTCCAGGAATTACCCTCAGAAACTTGCTTCTGCATCCTTTTAGTGCATTTTGGAAATTAATGAATACTCTGACCTTTAAATTTGTATTGTGAAATATCTTAATTATGCAATTGTGTAAAGAACAATTTTTAAACACTCATGTAATGCCCACCCCTTAGTGTCCTGCCATCTTGTAATGGCACATTCAAGCATATTTCTTACAAGATTCTAAACCTGATAGAACAATGTTGCTAATTTCACTGCATTAATGAGTTTGAAGCTGGTTGAGATGCAGTATAGAATAGACTGGACAGCTCATCCTTTCACTTTATACATGTTGGCCACAGTTTTTTTCTTTGCCTCAATTATAAGCAAAGGCCTTAAGGAACTGTGGTCACTACCCAGACATAATTTTCTAAATGTCTTTTAATTACTCAATGCAATAATGTTTAGAACCCAATCCATTAACAAGAGTGAATTAGAATACATATCTGCATTTGTTGTTATCATCCATTGTTTAATAAACATATCTTTGCTGTGGATCTAAGATATAAAATAACTTTTTTTTTTTTTTTTTTTTTTTTGAGACGGCGTCTTGCTCTATTGCCCAGGCTAGAGTGCAGGGGCTTGATCTTGGCTCACTGCAAGCTCCACCTCCCAGGTTCATGCCATTCTCCTGCCTCAGCCTCCTGAGTAGCTGGGACTACAGGCGCCTGCCACCACGCCCGGCTACATTTTTGTATGTCTAGTAGAAACAGGGTTTCACTGTGTTAGCCAGGATGGTCTTGATCTTCTGACCTCATGATCCACCCACTTCGGCCTCCTAAAGTGCTGGGATTACAGGCGTGAACCACCAGGTTCTCAGATTTTTTAAACTGTAAGCTAAGAAATATCCCAGTCTTAAATCCACCCTTGCTTGGGTGGAGTTCTCTGAGGCTTTTGCATGGTGCCATCCAAGTGTAATACATGATATATTAAAGAAGCACTTAGCATGTTGGCTTTGATTTTTTAAAGCAAGGTGGTGTTGGTTTGTGATCAGTTTATTATTGGCAGTTTGACAGACCCTCTAATAACCCATACCCTGCTCCAAAAGAAGGTTCTACAATGATGAAAGGATTGCTTGTATCATAGACTATTTCAGTGGTAGCCTTGAGTCCCTTGACAAATCCCAGAGAAGCTTAGTAAATACAGAGGCCAATTCTTCCTAAGAATCCAGGAAATGTTTTCATCATATGATATGAACTACATAATGGAAGGCAGCCAATATTGAGTTCTAACCTGACTTTTAAAGGGGATGTTTTCACAAAGATCTTGTAGGCCTCAACTATGACAGTTTCTGATCAATGCTATCTCCTCCAGTTCTATTGTAACCACATCCCATTAACAAGAGAAGCCTCTATGTTTTCTTCTTCTTCTTCTTTCTGATATCTCATGGTTTTTAGGCTGTCTTAGATTTTCTGGAGTTAAGTTCAGCATTTTACTTTCTAAGTTTCTGGTGTGCCTAAATTTCACTATACTCTTAGGTTGGTGCAAAAGTAATTGTGGTTTTGCCATTTTGATGTTTAATGCCACTAATAGTTACAAAACATGGGTTCCAGTTTAAAGATATTTAAGCATTATGACCAAATAATACATTAGGAAAAGGGCAGAGATGTTCTAAAGTAATTACTGGCACCAAAGAATGGCTTAAAAAGACACTGTACAATTGAAGGGCCATTCAAACCTATTTGACCCTGTGAAGACAATTCTAATTCCCACACCGAAAGAGACTTAAAAGTTTTCTCTTTTATTTGTAGCCTGATTCAAGGGTATGCTTTACAAATTGACTCATTAATATTCCTTAACAATAAAGAATTCACATAACTCTGTCGTCAATCTGACCTCTGCTGTACATATCTACTTTATCACATGGGAAAAGAATAGAAGAACTAAGAAAAGGAAAATGTATTGCATTCTTTAGTTTGAAAAAATAATAATAATACCGTGATTACAGCTATTTTAGTTTGGCATTGTATCAGTTTTTAGAGCAGAAAAATAGTTTTCTTAGCTTTTAAAATTTGCTTTATTTTAGGCATTCACTGGAGGTAGAATAAAATAAGTTTGGCAGCCTCATAACTCAGAAGATAGGAATGGTATCTGGACTTACAGGATGGAGAAAGGGTTTCGCTGTCTAGCAGAAGAGGGTTGGTTGATTTATTGGCAAATTCAGATCTCTGCCTTCATGACATAAACATCTGTGTGCCAGATATACCTCCTAACCTCTGATATGTGCCTCTATGATCATCTTTAAAAGGGAGTCAGAGTGAAAAATCCAGGACTTTTAGAATTTATTATTACATCTGGAAACAATTTCCAGATTTAAATTGCCAGTCAGCTTTCCTTCCCATATCTTCCAATATTATTTATTAGAATCAATGAATTAATAATGTTTCTTTTCTCCTTTGTCTATTCTTTTTTTTTTTTTTTTTTTTGAGACGGAGTATCAGCTCTGCCTCCCGCGTTCGAGCCATTCTCCTGCCTCAGCCTCCTGAGTAGCTGGGACTACAGGTGCCCGCCACCACGCCTGGCTAATGTTTTGTATTTTTAGTAGAGACAGGGTTTCACTGTATTAGCCAAGATAGTCTCAATCTCTTGACCTCGTGATCCACCCACCTCGGCCTCCCCAAGTGCTGGGACTACAGGCATGAGCCACCACTCCCAGCTTCTACTCTTTTCTAAAGTCTGGCTTTTTAAACTATCACTGTAAGTTTGGAAAATCTAATTCTTACATTAAAATTGAGAATTTCCTGGGTATAGTTCCCTTTGTATTCGTCTTTGTGCTTCAACTCTATAAATTTACATAAGTAGGGAATTTTGGAAAATTTAAGTTATTTTTCTTCTCTTGCCTAGAAAAACTATAGAAACAGAATGATAAAATTTGCTAAAACTAAGGGTGGGATGGACAAATATAAATCAGAAGCATAGATAAAGGCATTGTGAAGATGTATATATCACTTCTTCCTAAAAATGAACAATAAAAGCTAAGTTCAAATAGAAGAAATACTGCAAAAATGTGCTGATTCACACCCAATAATAAGCTTAAATGTTAGGATGAAATATATTAGCTTTTAACTCATATATACCTTTAGTGCTAATTGAACACCTGCTATTATTAAGAGAAGTATCTGCAATTTAGAACTGGAAAAGTGAACTTTAAAAATAATTTCTGGCCGGGCGCGGTGGCTCAAGCCTGTAATCCCAGTACTTTGGGAGGCCGAGACGGGTGGATCACGAGGTCAGGAGATCGAGACCATCCTGGCTAACACGGTGAAACCCCGTCTCTACTAAAAAATACAAAAAACTAGCTGGGCGAGGTGGCGGGCGCCTGTAGTCCCAGCTACTCGGGAGGCTGAGGCAGGAGAATGGCGTGAACCTGGGAGGCGCAGCTTGCAGTGAGCTGAGATCACGCCACTGCACTCCAGCCTGGGTGACAGGGCGAGACTCCATCTCAAATAATAACAATAATAATAATAATAATAATAATAATAATTCCTTTTTTTTTTTTTTTGAGACAGAGTCTTGCTCTGTTGCCCAGGCTGGAGTGCAGTGGCGTGATCTCGGCTCACTGCAAGCTGCGCCTCCCAGGTTCACGCCATTCTCCTGCCTCAGCCTCCCCAGTAGCTGGGACTACAGGCGGCTACCACTGCGTCCAGCTAATTTTTTGTATTTTTTAGTAGAGACGGAGTTTCACTGTATTAGCCAGGATAGTCTCAATCTCCTGACCTTGTGAACTACCTGCCTCAGCCTCCTAAAGTGCTGGGATTACAGGCATGAGCAACCGTGCCCTGCCTAAAAATAATTTCTTTAAGCTCAGTTTCATTAAAATTTTTTTCTGGAATCAAAATAGTGGCAAAGGCAGGGGAGAAATAAAAACAAGGAAAATACATTAACCTTTTTTTTTTTATGTTTGATAACCTTCTCAACTCTTCCTCTTAGCCTTTTACATTCATGTTTTTTTTTTGCTTTTATGGAATTTGAATAAGGGATTTTTTTATAAATATGAACTAAATTCATTAGCTTAATGTATTTTTTAATCCCAGTGGTGAAAAATGTTTGGTAGATGTGTCAGTGGTTTTTGGCTGTTAGCAAACCATCCCAAAACTTTGTGGCTTAAAACAATATTTATGTGGCTCATAATTCTGTGGTCCATTCTGGTCTCAGGTAGGTCCATGCATGTATTTATGGTCAGCTAACAGCTAGAAGGCTCTGTATTGAGGATTAACTGGCTGTTCACTAGGGCAATAGAAGCAACTGGGCCACATGACTTTTCATGGAGCAGGCCAGCCCAGACTTAAAACACAGGGTAGCAGATTTCCAAGAGAGAGTGAGCAGAATTGTATAATCTCTCAAGGATAGACTCAGAACCAGCATGCCATTTCTGCCACCACATTTTACAGGTCAAAGCAAGTCATGAGGCCACCTCAGTTAGAAGAGGTACAGAAGTAGACTCCACCTTTTTTTTTTTTTTTTTTTTTTAGACAGGGTCTTGCTGGAGTCTAGCATCACCTAGATTGGAGTATGTGGTGGGTTTATAGTTTACCACAGCCTGAAACTCCTGGGCTCAAGCTATCCTCCTGGTTCAGCTTCCTAAGTAGCTAGGACTAGCTGCATGCCACCATGACTGGCTAACTTTTAAAAAATTTTTGTAGAGATAAAGTCTCACTGTATTGCCCAGGCTGGTTTATTCACATATTCCCATTTACAGGCATACCTCAGAGATATTGCAGGCTCTGTTCTAGACCACAGCAATAAAGCAAGTCACACTATTGTTTGATTTCCCAGTACATATAAAAGTTATGTTTATACTATACTGTAGTCTGTTAAGTGTACAGTAGCATGATGTATAAAAAAAAAGTATGTACCTTAAATTTAAAATACTTTATTGCTAAAACATCCTAAGGATCATCTGAGCCTTCAGCGAGTCATCATCTTGTTGGGTGGCAGGTCTTCCCTGGATGTTGATGGCTGCTGACTGCCCAGGGTAGTGGTTGCTAAAGGTTAGGGTGGCTATGACAATTCCCTAAAATAAGGCAGCAATGTTATTTGCCACATCAGTTGACTCTCCTTTTATGAAAGATTGCCTGCAATGCTGTTTGACAGCATTTTACCCACAGTAGAATCTCTTTCAAAATTGGAGTAAATTCTTGCAAACCTTGCCACTGTTTTATGAAGGAAGTTTATAGAATATTCTAAATCTTTTGTTGTCATTTCAACAAAGTTCATAGCATCTTCACAAGGAATACAGTTCATTTCAAGAAATCACTTCCTCATCCATAAGAAACAGCTCCTCATCCATTGAAGTTTTATCACAAGCTTGCAGCAAGTCAGTCACAATCAGGCTATACTTGTAGTTCTCTTGCTATTGTCACCACGTTTGCATTTATTTCCTCAGCTGATGTCTTGAATCCCTCAAGTCACCCCTGAGGGTTAGAATCAACTTCTTCCAAACTCCTGTTAATGTTTTTACCTTCTCCAATCAATCATGAATATTATTTTTGTGTGTGTGTGTGTGTGTGTTTGTTTGTTTGAGATGGAGTCTCGCTCTGTCACCCAGGCTGGAGTGTAGTGGCATGATCTCAGCTCACTGCAACCTCCACCTCCCGGGTTCTAGCAATTCTCCTTCCTCAGCCTCCTGAGTAGCTGGGACTACAGGCACGGACCACCACACTAGGCTAATTTTTTGTATTTTTAGTAGAGACAGGGTTTCACCAGGTAGGCCAAGATTGTCTCGATCTCTTGACCTCATGATGTGCCCGCCTCAGTCTCCCAAAGTGCTTGGATTACAGGCGTGAGCTACGGCGTCTGGCCCAGTCATGAATATTCTTAATGGCATCTGGAATGCCATTTCTTTCCAGAAGACTTTCAATTACTTTGCCCAGATTTATCATAAGAATCACTACCTGGCAGCTATAGCCTTACAAAATACATTTTTAAAATAATAAGACTTGAAAGTTAGAGTTACTCCCTGATCTATGCGCTGCAGAATGGATTTTGTGTTAGCAGGCATGAAAACAACATTAGTCTCCTTGCATATCTCCATCAGAGCTCCTGTTTGACCAAGTGCATTATCAATGAGCAATAATCTTTTGAAAGGGATCCTTTCTTTTGAGCAGTAGGTCTCAAAAGTGGGCTTAAAATACTTGGTAAAAGTATGCTATAAATTGATATGCTATCATAAAGCCTTTGTTCTTTCATTTACAGAACAGAGGCAGAATAGGTTTAACATAATTCTTAATGACCCTAGGATTTTCAGAATGGTAAATGTGCACTGGTTTCAACTTAAAGTTATCAGCCACATTGGCCCCCAGCAAGAGAGCCTGTCTTTGAAGCTTTGAAGTTAGGCCTTGACTTCTCCTTTTTAGCTATGAAAGTTCTAGATGGCATCTTCTTCCAATAGAAGCCTGTTTTATCTGCATTGAAAATCTATTATTTAGTGTAGCCACCTTCACCAATCATCTTACCTAGATCTTCTGAATAGCATCTGCAGCTTCTATATCAGCACTTGCTGCTGAACCTTTCACTTTTGTGCTATGGAGGTGGCTTCTTTTCTTAAACCGTGTGTACCAATGTCCACTAGCTTCTAACATTTCTTCTGCAGCTTCCCCACCTCTCTTCCTTCACTCTCATAGAACTGAAGAGTTAGGGCTTTGCCCTGGGGGATGTTGTGGGTTGTTTGATCTTTTATCCAGACCACTAAAACTTTTTGCATATCAGCAATAAGGCTGTTTTGCTTTCTTATTATTTGTGTGTTCACTAGAGTGGCATTTTTAATTTATTTATAGAACTTCTTATGTGCATTCATAACTTGGCTAAGAGGCCTAGGTGTTTGTCACAAGAGGCCTAGCTTTTGGTTTATCTTAGCTTTGGACATTCCTACCTCACCAGGCTTAATTATTTCTAGCTTTTGATTTAAAGTGAGAGACTTATGACTCTTACTTTCACTTGAAAACTTAGAGGCCATTATAGGGTTATTAATTGGCCTAATTTCAATACTGTTGTGTCTTAGGGAATAGAGAGGCCTGAGAGGGAGAGAGATGGGAGAACAGCCAGTTGGTGGAGCAGATAGAACACACACATTTAAGTTAACCAATTTATATCAGTGCAGTTCATCGTGCCCCAAAACAATTCCAAGAGTAACATCAAAGATCATTCATCACAGATTATTATAATGGATATAATAATACTGAGAAAGTCTGAGACATTGGGAGAATTACCAAAATGTAACAGAGACACAAAATGAGCACATGCTTTTAGAAAAATTGCACCAATAGACCTGCTCAATGCAGTTTCCACAAACCTTAAATTTGTAAAAATTGTGGTATCTGTGAAGTACAATACAGTGAAGCTCAATAAATCAAGGTATGCCTGTGCTTTATATCAACTCTAGATTACTGATGATACCTAATACAATGTAAATGTCATGTGAATAGTGGTTTTACTGTATCATTTTTAAGTTTGCATTACTTTTTATTATTGTACTTAAAAAAAATTCAATCTATGGTTGGTTGAATCCACAGATGTGAACCCTGTAGATACAGAGGGTCAGCTATATGTGATATGTCCTGTTTTAAATACTTTTCAGCTCATACAATTTTTACTCTTCAGTCTTTTTGTTGAAAAGCCTAAGACATTTTTATTTTTCCAGCTTCTTTCCATTTTATATTCCAGCTTTTTAAAGGTCTACTTTTAAGGTTGATCTTTTCAAATGGGCTTTTATTTGTTTACCCATTTTTATCATTTATCAACTTTTAGTAATGCTTCCAAAACAAATTTGTTTCCAAAACAAATCTAGGTAAGAAATAAAGCTACAGTAGCTGTTTCCTCATTGGACTGACATAGACTGAGCACCTACTTTGTGTCAGGTATATTGCCAAGAGCAGGAGCTCTAACAGAGACCAATTCTAGGAGCCTGCTCTTGTGGAGCTCACATTGCAGAATGAGAAAACAGACATGAAACAAACAAATATACAAGTCAGTTGGTGAGATTAGAGGAGCTATGGGGAAAAAGAAAAGCAGAATTAGGAAGACAAGGAATGTTCAGAGGAAGAGAATGGGGGAAGGATTTGCTTTTTGATATGAAATGGCCTGGGAAGGTCTCTCTGATTAGGGAACCTGAAGAGACTATGGAAGTGGGTCATGAGGGTGTATGAGGGAAGAATGTTGCAGGCAGAGGAAGCCGTAGTCCAAAGGCCCCAAACAGGGGCATGCTTGGCATGTTTGAGGAACTGCAAGGATGCCTGTGACACTACAGCAAAGAAAGCAGTGAAAGCAGTGAGGAGTGTGGTGGGAGATGAGGTTGAAGGGCTTGTTTGGGATGTGGAGTTGGCGGGTGGGGTGACCACATAGAGTGCGCTGGTGGTTGACAGAGCCAGCTACACATTCTAGTCACTCTGGGAGCTTTGAAAAAATGTCTGGGCCCAATCCCAACATCTGTTTTAATTGGTCTGGGTTGAAATCTGGTCAAGTCTTTATAAAACGTTACCAGAATAAATCTAGTGTGTAGTCAGGGTCTGGTATACCTTAGTAAAGCATGGCTCTGACTCTGAGTGAGAGGGGAAGCCACTGAAAGATTTTGCACAGAATGACACAGCTTGATCACCCTGGCATGTGCCTCTTCCTCACCCACATTCCCCTCTGGACCTTACAATCATGCCTTAGTATGAAGCTTGGGATCCTGCCTCACCCTTTTAGGGAAGAGAGTGAATGTGACTGGAGCAAGCTCCCTGGGCACTTCACCTGTTCTGCCTCTGCCAGGCTGTCTGGGTAAGTGTCAAGCATGTAATAGAAGGAAGAGAGGAAGACTTCTAGGAACAAGAGCCCCTCCTGTCCCCTTCCAAGACAAGTTGGAGACAGAGCTCTTACCTTTTTCAGTTTGCTTCCAGCAGGCAATCCCTGGGCCTCCCTCCCAGTGTTACCCTATAGTCACAGTATTTACAGATTGATTTAAGAACCAGTAAGTGGTATATGTCACTTCTGCTGATCCCTATGTTGAAAATATTAAAACTCCTGCACATACATCATATATGTAACCTAGCACCCCAAACCTTGCAGTCATGCTCTGTTACCATAAAAGATATGCTCAGAAATAATATAAGCCTGCTATCTAAATTGCACCTTTTATCCTTTGAAGTAACAGTATAATGTAGTTGTTCAGAGTGGGAACTCTGAAACTGGCTAATTTGCATCCTGGTTCTAACACTAGCTAGCTGAGTGACAAATCCATTGTGTGCTTCAGACAATGGTGTCAATAAGGCTGTTGTCAGTCTGAATGAGTAGATACATATAAAGTGCTTAGAAAAGTGCATGACACATATTTAGGGCTCAAAAAATCTAAATATTAATGTGTCTATAGTTTCCTTCTTGATTTAATTACCACACAAATGAATCTCTCTTTAATTTTATCAACAGCATAGGAGGCTTCTATATGCATAATAAATCTTTTGGTAGCATGTTAGGCACATTCTTCTCTGTTGTTTAATTGCTGAAAACATAAAGATGCTTCATATTAAGTGGAGTAAATTTTAATTGAGAAAAGGAAGGTAATCTCAAAACATTTTTAGAAAACAAACAACCCATTTTATATCATTGCTGTGCAAAAATAATTACTGGCAAAACTCTCTAATTCCTGGCCTTCTCATGGTCAAAAAGAACAGCCGCCTCTTTTGGACAAGCTGAGGCTGGGAATGTAAAGAATTAAGAAGTGGACAAGAAATGTTTTCAACATATTTATCTGGAGAACCATCTAGAGAAGTGCCTGCTTTGCCAGCAAAGATGAAAATCTGAGATTTCATTGTGGCCTCCCAAACTGCTCCCCTAGCAGAGGTTACAAGATTTAGTGGATGATGGTAGGGGAAGACGACAAGGGGGGAGGTTACACAGTTTCATCCTCACAGGAAAGGGACTACTTGGACTCACATTATTTCTCTAACTTTCTGTATCCATAGAAATGTCTCATCTTTGTTTCATAGGATTCAGAAAGCTAATAAAAACTTACTGGAATATGAAAATATGATGAAATATTTATTGAAAATGCAAATGTGATACTTACAGGTACTAGCAGCCCTAAAGGCACCGGAAAGCTAACGTATCTTTATTCAAGGGGAAGGCTTTACTTCAGAGCTTTATTTGAGCTTAACACCCCACTTCAGTGATATCTAAATAAAAGTGAAATAGAAAATGCCTCTTAGGAAAGAATGCCCTAATTTCAGCATTTCTCTTATATTAATTTAGAGGTCTCATTTTAACATTGCCCACAGGATAAAGTCTAAATTTCTCAGCTGCACAAGCTGACCTCAATCGTTTCTGCATCTTCTTCTACCCCATCTCTACAGTGGCCCTACCTCCATCACTTCTTTTCAGGAGTTAGTGCATCTGAAAGGCACACTCATTTCTCTATATCTTTACTCCTAAAACAGTTTGTTCAGTTTTATTTCTGTTGAAATTTTGCATATCCTTCAAAAGTCAGTTCTCTTGGATGATTTTCTCTGATTCCCCAGTTCTGGAATTATAGCTTCTTCCTTTGCTCTCTCAGTCCCTTGTTCTTCATTTATTTCCCTGAGTTAGTTCTGCCCACTGTTTATCATCCTTTTATCATAATAAATAGCTCTTTGGGGAAAGAGTACAATATTTCTTAGTCATATGTGTTTGGCATATATACAGTACCGCATATAAACCAGAAACTAAATACCTGTGAAATGAACGAAACACAAAGACCAAAAAACATTTCCAGAACTAGAATGTACTTTTCTCGAAATCCCTGCATGTCATCTCTTTATCTCACAGCCATTTGTACTGCCACCCTTATTTGTATGTCTTCTATGACAGTCTAATTATGACATTTCTTGCTCAATTAGGAGCATTTACTGCTCCAAGTTGACCCTAGGACAATAATTTGACCTGAATGAGATAAAATTCAATCTTTATTCAATGTCCTTCAAGATCTGACTTATGCCATCAGCAAATCTCATGTCACTCCTCTCTTCTCACTCTGTAACACCCATATGAAATTTCTGTCCCAGAAATGGGTTTTCTATGTGGAATGCCTTGTTTTTCCCTTTTCTTCCTCTTCATCTTCCATTGGCTGGCTACTCATGCACCAGATTCTAGATAAGATGTTGCTCATTTTGGAAATTATCCCTGGCTTCCCACACCATCTCCAGCCCCAGATTAGATAAATTCTGTCTCCTTAGTGATCTAACAGCTAACAGTTAGATATCAGAAAGACTTGGGTCAAGATCTGAAGCTATTGTTACTAGTAATTTTAGACATTTGCAAATTTTAGCTTATTAAGTCATAGATTTTAGACATTTGCAAACTTTAGCTTATTAAATCATAGATCACTGGGCCCCATCCTCAGAGTCTCTGAATCAGTGGGTCTGGGATGAATCTCAAGAATGTGCTTTTCCAACAGCTTTCTGGGTGACACTGATGATGCTGTTCTGAGGAGCACAGAGATAACTGATGCTTTCGATAATTTATTCATCTACTTTTGTTTACCCCTGTAAACTTTAGTTTCAGCATCTGCAAAGTGAGGCTAAAAGGAGTGTTTAAAAATTAGTTGAGATAACGTATGTGAAGGGGTTGACGTGAATTAGGGCTCCATGACAGTTAATATTGTTTTTGTTTTATCATTGCTTTCATAACACTGTGTTGAATTCCAAACCGGACAGATCGTGCCAAGTAAGCTGAGAACCCCCAAAAGAACAAAGGTTTGTTTTATTATTATCGTGTCACAGGTGTCTTATGAAGTGTGTTAGCAGTCAGTAAATAAACATACAATGGAGTGAATTCAAATTACAAGCCTTCAATAAGTATTTAGTGAAACAAATTTAATGCTTCTTGTAGATCGCCCCTACCTAGAATGTTCCAGATTTCTCCTTTTAGCTCACTTTATTCTTGGTATTCTTGGGACTGTTTTGTTGATTATTTCCTAAATTACTTTTTGGTTATGGTGAGTCAGTCCCCAAGCTTTCCTTTCTAAGAAGATTATACAAGCAACAGAAAGAACTTCTTCCTGTAAAGAACTAGAAATGAATAACCACGTGGGCTATTCATTTGTCTCTGTAGTTTCGGTTTCATACTGAATGAAAGCAGTTGCATAAAAGTATTCCCCTGCCTTCTGTGCTTGAACATATGCCTTTACTTAACAGTGGATATGGGTTAGAAATTAACATGTGAAGAATTTAGCTTTCATTTCTTTGCAAATTTATGAAGCCTCCTCTTTGGAAAAGCCTTTCCTATTTTTACTGTCAGTCTATACCCCTTTGACCTCAGAACCTCGTATTTGGTATTCATACATTATTAGTTCGGCAAGTATTTTTTTCACCACCTGCCATGTGGCAAGCACTATTTTTATGGTGGTGATGCCACACTAAAACAAAACCCCTGCTTCACAGAACCTAAAGCATAGCATTTATCGACTTGCACTGTAATTGTTTGCTTCTCTGTCTCCTCCCCTGCTAAGTTTCAGCCTCCTGATGGTAGATGCAGTATCTAATTGAACTTTGAGTCTCCCCCTCAATGTCTAGTATATGGTAGACATTCATATCTATGGATAATTATTATTTACCTACAGAGACCCTTCATTATACTGGTGTGAGAAATGGAACTGAGCACCAGAGATCATATAGTGCTTGTCCTTGAAACAGTTTGGCACGAGCTGTGTATTCTTTGACTTCCAAAGTGTTAGTTTGAATTTTAATTAGGATCAGCCAGTAAAATGTGGGAGATTTTACATAAGAATCCAGATTTCCAGCTTCTCTTGTAAAAGCCCACATTCCTGTATCACACAATGAGCTGAAGCTGTGGCTGGTCCACCTGCTTCTTGAGATGGGGCATGCCTTCTCCATTTCACTACAACCCTTACCATACCCCATCATTTTGCACATGTCGGGGAGGGGCAGGGGGGTAATGTGTGGTGAGGGGAGAATGAAGTTCTTCCAATTCTACATAAATTCACTGAAAGTGTGCGTTCATAAGCTTATAGCAACCTAACTCCCAACATTGTAGATAATAACTTACGTTTTTCCTTCAGTGATGTGGAATGCTAACAAGCATTTGTTTACATTTGAACTATATATCATATTGAGTAAACAATCTAAATTTTGTCTGTTGTTTTTCTGCATTTTCACAGTAGGTTTCTTGTATTTCTCAAATTAAATAATTGCCAGCTACATTCTACTGTAATGTGTATCCTATTCCAAAGTAAAAATATATCTAAATCTATCTGGTTTAGGATTCTTTTCCTCCCTTTATGATTACTGAACTAATTCTTTTTATTTGTCTTGGTTTTGTCATTTGAGACTAGAATACTTAAAAACATAAAATTGAATTAAAATTATAGTTTATCCAACTAAATATATTCGTGCTTTGTTTCAGTTATCCTTAAAAAGAAGAGGAAGCAAAGATTTGCCAAAATCTGAAAAAAAGGCTCAACAGACTCCCACAGAGGTATGTGGAAATAAAATTTCAACTAGTACATCAAGTACCTCTAAGTGTATATAATAATAAGCTACATTTATAAATAGATATAATGTCCAGATAAACTTATGGAAAACAAAGTCAAATTTGCATATCAATTATGTAGTCATGGATACAGGCAGTATAAATCAGAATGTTTACTAATAAAGCCAGCCGTAATATCCCTATTATAATTGCTTTACATTGTAAGCACACAGAAAAATGTCATTCGTACTTTATATGCTGCTGTATTTGAGAACTATACTCATGATGCTAATCTTGTCCTTTTATAATTAATAAGGTCAATAGAAAGGCTGTTCCTATAGTGTCAGGAGAAAGTAAAGAAAGGAATGTTGCAGAGGGAAGTCAGAAGGGAGAGAAAGGCTCGTTATATCTTTAGAGAGCCCTGGAATGAAGTAATTCTCCATACCAGTGATTGGAGAAGCCAAATAAAGGAGACAAAGGAATAAAAATGAAAGATGTACTCAACATGGGCTTGTTAAAAACCTTAGAAACACAGCCACAGTAAAGACTAGCTCTGCTTCCAAGGTAAAAAGAGGTGCCAATGGTTGTAATGAAGAAGATTTTAAAATGGAAGGGGAAACATGTGGGATAAAAATGACACTATTGTTAAGGAAAGGGATCCCGATCCAGACCCCAAGAGAGGGTTCTTAGATCTCACGCCAGAAAAAATTCAGGGCGAGCCCATACAGTAGAGTGAAAACAAGTTTATTAGGAAAATAAAGGAAGAAAAGAATGGCTACTCCATAGACAGAGCAGCCCCGAGGGCTGCTGCTGGTTACCCATTTTATGGTTATTTCTTGATGATATGCTAAACAAGGGTGGATTATTCATGCCTCCCCTTTTTAGACCATATAGGGTAACTTCCTGATGTTGTCATGGCATTTGTAAACTGTCATGGCACTGGTGGGATTGTAGCAGTGAAGATGACCAGAGGTCACTCTTGTGGCCATCTTGGTTTTGGTGAGTTTTAGCTGGCGTTTTTAGTGGAACGCATTTTATCAGCAAGGTCTTTATGACCTGTATCTTGTGGCGACCTCATATCTCATCCTGTGACTCAGAATCCTTAACTATCTGGGAATGCAACCCAGTAGGTTTCAGCCTCATTTTACCCAACTCCTATTCAAGATGTAGTTGTTCTGGGTCACATGTCTTTGATATTACGACTCTCCAAAGGCACTTGGCTAGATATTAACCTTTAAACTATGTCCGTTGGATTCTATGGTACTGTAGTATACTTTTATGATTACAAGGTTTTCTTCACATTCGATAGATAATTTAACTAAAGTGATTTTAAATATTCAAAATTTGAAAAAGTTGATCTCAGACATTTTTTTAAAGCATAACATGTTAACTGTATATTATTTTCCTTTTTCCTCTCTGTACCTGCTCTGTACCTGCTCTGTTTTCTCCTGGTACTTGCACCAGAATGTGTATAGACCTCAGCACTTTTAGAATCCCAGAGAGTCTCACAGCCAAGACCATGATACCATTTTTTTGTACCTTTCTCTCTGTTCCCTTAGTAAGTCCAAATATACTCTGTCACTACAGCTTTTCCACTCTGTCTTTGCTGTCACTTTATTCAACTTACTCTAAATATTTTGTTGTGAATCATTTCACGTGTTGCCATGAATCTTCTTTCCTACCTTGTTTATGGAGTAGACACTGTATCTACATTTGTCCTATTCTTACACTTTCTGCGTTAAAAGTTTATTTATTCTTTTCAACCATAGTCTCTGATGCAGGAATTCTTAACTGTTTAGTCTTGGCTTTATGGACCTCCACTCGCTATGCATGTAGGCAACTTTCTGCAAAAACATCCACAACTTTAATCAGTTTCTCAGTGAGGCCTGGGACCTTACAAAAGTCAGGATGCCATGCAATCCACCAGTTTGCCCAGTTCACCCAGTTTTCATGGCAAAAACTTCCTTATTTATATATACTGCAGCATTTGAAGTTTCTGCTATCATTTCCAACACATTTATTTTCAGAGCTTATGACCTGTCACTTTTCAAAAACCTACCCCAGGAGATGGATCAGGCTGTCTCTGATGGGATATCTCAATTATCAAATGGTCCATTTTTACAAAATTATAAGCGATTCCAGTGTTCAGTCAAGATTGCAAGCCATCGATCCACATATTTGTATTACTGAAAATATACCATTCTATTGTAATTCTTGTTTATGCATTCATCTCTCTTACTTACCAGGGCATTTTTGTAGACAGGACTCATCTTATTCAGCTTTGAATCATCTGTGTCTAGTGATTGGCACTCTGCACATGTTCAATACATGCTTTTAAATATTCCCGTGTCTCCTTTTTCTATGTTAAACCACACAAAATTGCCAACAATGGCAATTGCATATGGTCCAAACCTCTATTATTCATTTAGCTTTGTATTTCATTTTGTTAATTTGCTTCAGCATCTTTGATCTCTTTCTCATATGTTCCTCCAGCAGCACAGTGACTTTATTTAGAGAGAATTTATATTGCACGGCAATTAAGAACTGTATCTCTAGGGCCAGGTTGCCTAGGTTGAAGTCTATGGCATATACCGACTGTATGAACTTGGGCCCATTACTTATTCTTTTTGTGCCTCTATTTCCTCATGTATAAAATGGGAATCATAATAGAGAGTTGTTGCACAGACTAAACGAGTTAATATATGTAATCAATTAGAATGCAATTTAGTTTCTAGCAGTGGCTCTTAAAGTCAAAGCCAGGCTTAGCTCATTTATTACTGGCCTTCATCATATCTTTATGTTCACTTCTTCACATGTAATTTGCATCTTAAATTGAATGAGTCTTTAACATACACAGAAATAACAAATAACTTGCTTCACACCTCAGAGCATTTTAATTTTTCTTGCCGACTGTTCACTGTGGGAAATAGGAGCAAATATTTACTGCTCAATTACTGTAGACCAGGCACTTTGCATGCAATCTCCTGTCTTTTTCGATAATTATGTATGATATTTCTATGCCAAGTTTCCAATGCAGCCTACAATAGTTGGGTTACAAGATGAGGATGCAAGGCATATTGGCATACAGGGTTGTAAACCCTTGGCATTGCAGAAACTGCACATTTTGTATCTTGAAAAGATTTATTTTTAAATAAATAAAATAATTACCATGCCCATTAGCCCTTGATGCAATTCCTTCCCTCATAATGCCTCTATTACATGCAGTCTTTGTCCAAGTGTTAAAATAATTGTTGTTTTCATTCCTTTGGGCAGGAGAGCTTACGTACACACTCATTAGATATTCTCTTTTTTATTTGGTTAATATAACCCAGTGAAGTGTTATTCTGCTTCAGTTTGTGCCTTGTATCACAACCACTGCTGTTTTGGTTAGACTCAATTTGCAGTATATGCCAACTATACTAGCAAATAAAGGCCTTGCCTTGCAATCAAGGACTTCCACCACACATGCAACCCTACCTGGCTTCCCAGTCTCATCTGCTCTTGCATGTCAAATAAAACCTAGCCTATATAAAAGCATATTTGACATTGTTGATCACGTTTCTGTTCAAATATTGCTCTAATTGTTGGCCTACATGACCTTAGATTTCCCTTCCCAAACCTTTGACTTGTCTCCCTTACTTTTTTTTTTTTTTTTTTAGATTTTTTTTTTAGATGGAGTCTCGCTCTATCACTCCATCACCCAGGCTGGAGTGCAGTGGTGCGATCTCAGCTTACTGCAACCTCCACCTCCCGGGTTTAAGCAATTCTCCTGCCTCAGTCTCCCGAGCAGCTGGGACTACAGGTGCTGTATTTTTAAGAAAGACAGGGTTTCACCATATTGGCCAGGCTGGTCTCGAGCTCCTGACCTCATGATCCACCCACCTCAGCCTCCCAAAGTGCTGGGATTAGAGGCATGAGCCACTGCCTCCAGCCATCTGTATCCCTTTCTTTTCTTCTTCTCATTGGTTGTGTCTGTGACCATTATGATAGGTTCAACCATCACCTCTATGCATCTCATCCACACGTCCTCACTTCTAGACCTGAGCTCTAAGTGCCAAGATGTAATCTTAGTAATCTAATCACGAGCCTGACATTCTACATGACTGTTGATGGATGTTTCCACCCCATGTCCCTCCACCAGAACACCTCACAGACAGCATTCTTAAAACCTTAAACCCATATTCTTCACACAAAACCATTTCCATTTCTCCTTTTGTACTTTTCAATTTGGTGAATGACTGGGCTTTGAGGTTGTCCTGAGAATGTCATGAGAATGTATGAGAAGAACTTCTGTCAGTTTCATTCCACTATCCTTTCAGCAGGCAGAACCAACATTATCCATTTCAGACTGATGGGAGTACATCCTATTTTAAAAGTGATTTAAACGGAATGCTCCTCTTTGTTCATTCTCTATCCTTGCTATTGGCCATACAATCCAATGAGACCCCCTCAACTTAAAAATTCAGGGTCATCTTTGATTCCTATGCTGATGTGATCCAAAACATTGTAACATATCCTTGGTCTCATCCTCACTAAATTAGTGGGAGGGTCCCAGCACATAGTATAATATATTGTAGGCAGCTTCTCTCTTCCCTTGTGAAATGAGTTCTTCCATCAAAGCTTTCCATGACATACCCTCTTCTCCTCCTCTCTGGATGCTACTAAGGCTGTCTCATCTCTTCTGGTAGTCCTTCTCTTCTTTCTTTTAAACCTCTTCTACAGGAAAGTGTACAAGACAACACATCTTATTTCTTTGCTTTTACCACATTGCTCTATTTTTTTTTCTTTTATGCTTCTTTTCTAGAGGCAGCATGTGCAGTGGAAGGAATATGAGTTTGGGACTCAGCCAGAATATAGACTGTGCTCTGTCACTTATTAACTTGTGCACTGCAATGTTAATAAATGTCTCCCATCGGTAAAGGGGAGATCGCATCACCTATCTTGAAGGGCTGATATAAGGATTCAATACTATATGGAATGTAATGTTCAGGTTCTGCACACCCAGCAGCTCTCAAACCCTTCATATTCCCATTAGTAGATAGGAAGACAGGAGATCTGTGCCCTGTTCTCCATGTCTTCCATCTCAAAGGCTCTGTCTGGTATTTACTGAGCGTCTCTGGCAGAAGCTCATTATTCTCCTCACCTTCTCACCAGTGGTTGCTCCTTTTTTACCAGAATGCATCTCAAACACAGATGACTTAGTACTAGGTAAGGAAAGAATTTTTATTTTCATTTTTTTAAATGAAGAAACCAAAGTTCACAGAAGTTACATGATTGGCTCAAAATACATACTTAAAAGAGAATTTTGAGAAATTGTCCTTGGGAGAGATGTCCGTAGACATAATAACATGCTTCAGTAATATCCCTCAGAGAAAGATTTCCACTAGTCCTTTTGTACTTTTCAGTTTAGTTAATGACTGGGCTCTGAGGCTGTCATAAGAATGTGTGAGAAGAACTTCTATAGTTCCCCTATCCTTTCGCCAGGCTGCACCAGCTTTATCCATTTCAGACTCATGGGAGTACATCCTATTTAAAATGTGATCTAGATGGAAAAACTAACAGTTTCTCCTTGGATGGACCATTCCAGTGTCAAACTTTCCTGACTTAGAGGCCTCTAAAACAATTCTCCTTTGAATAAAAACAGGGGACAGATTATTTTCTAAGTGACACAGAAATCAAGAGCCTGAGCATTAGTTTCAGACAGAACTGGATTCAAATTTCACCTTTGTCCTTTGCGATTCATTAGCTGTGTAACCTTCAAAGAGTTACTGAACATCTTTAAATCAGGAACTTTAATACCTACTCCTAAATTTACTCTGAATATTAAATTAGGTTCATATTTGTAAAACACTTTTCAGCACTTGGCTCAGTGTAAGTGACAAAAAAGTGGCAGCGAATTCAAAGGAACCACATGCTCTTTGAACAGATTTTATATTTATTACTGCAATAATGAAACAACAAAAAAAGAAACACTGCTGAAATGATCCCCAAACAGTTGTATGCAGTTACAACATATAATAATCTCTGAATAGTGATAACCACAGTTTATCTCTTTTCATATTCCTTTTCCTTTTTGCTTCCAGGATGTAACATTGTTCTAATCTTTAATTTGCCAAAGAATTTAAGTGATCTGAAGAAAATACTCAGTGTCTGCTTCTGTTTCTCTGTCATTAAATCTGTATTGCAAGAAAAAGAAATTATTTTTCCAGGTGTCCTCTTTTGGCTGTTTCCTTGATTTACATAAAAATGATGTCCTATCCTTGTCCCTCTTTTCCCCCAAATGAGGAGGACAATGAAGATCTGAAGTGCCAGCTGCAGTTCGTTAAGGAAGAAGCCGCTTTGATGAGAAAGAAAATGGCCAAGATTGATAAAGAAAAGGACAGATTTGAACACGAGCTTCAGAAGTACAGATCCTTTTATGGGGATCTGGACAGTCCTTTGCCCAAAGGAGAAGCTGGAGGCCCTCCCAGCACCAGGGAGGCCGAGCTCAAGCTACGGCTAAGGCTGGTGGAGGAAGAAGCCAACATCCTGGGCAGGAAAATCGTCGAACTGGAGGTGGAGAACAGAGGCCTGAAGGCGGAACTGGACGACCTTAGGGGTGATGATTTCAACGGCTCGGCCAACCCGCTCATGAGGGAGCAGAGCGAATCTCTGTCGGAGCTGCGGCAGCACCTGCAGCTGGTGGAAGACGAGACAGAGCTGCTGCGGAGGAACGTGGCCGACCTGGAGGAGCAGAACAAGCGCATCACTGCGGAGCTCAACAAGTACAAGTACAAGTCCGGCGGTCACGACAGCGCGCGGCACCACGACAACGCGAAGACGGAGGCCCTGCAGGAGGAGCTGAAGGCAGCGCGCCTGCAGATCAACGAGCTCAGCGGCAAGGTCATGCAGCTGCAGTACGAGAATCGCGTGCTTATGTCCAACATGCAGCGCTACGACCTGGCCTCGCACCTGGGCATCCGCGGCAGCCCCCGCGACAGCGACGCCGAGAGCGACGCGGGCAAGAAGGAGAGCGACGACGACTCGCGGCCGCCGCACCGCAAGCGCGAAGGGCCCATCGGTGGCGAGAGCGACTCGGAGGAGGTGCGCAACATCCGCTGCCTCACGCCCACGCGCTCCTTCTACCCGGCGCCCGGGCCCTGGCCCAAGAGCTTCTCGGATCGGCAGCAGATGAAGGACATCCGGTCGGAGGCCGAGCGCCTGGGCAAGACCATCGACCGGCTCATCGCCGACACGAGCACCATCATCACCGAGGCGCGCATCTACGTGGCCAACGGGGACCTGTTCGGACTCATGGACGAGGAGGACGACGGCAGCCGCATCCGCGAGCACGAGCTGCTCTACCGTATCAACGCGCAGATGAAGGCCTTCCGCAAGGAGCTGCAGACCTTCATTGACCGTCTCGAGGTGCCCAAGTCTGCGGACGACCGCGGCGCCGAGGAGCCCATTTCCGTGAGTCAGGTACAGTTCTGCCTATTGCGAGCCACGGCGGTGGCCAGGCTGGCCCGCGGAGCCGCGTCCCAGGGGGGCGTCTCGGCGCCCGGACTGCCGCGCCCCGCTTGAGGGAAGCCCCGGCTCAGGGCCGCATTGGGGCCTGAAACCCGCCGCCGGTCCACCCGTTCTTCCACATTGTCCTGCAGGGCTGAGAGTGTTGTGACTCCATCATGTAGTCATCATTTCTTCCTGTGTTTTGTTTAAAAGGAAAACAACACCATTCATTACCCTCAATTTTTGTGGAAAGAGTAAAGGATTTTGAGATTTTGAGGCACATTATTATTTTAGAAGGTCAATATTTTTCTGTTACTCTGCTAGCAGATAAACTGCAAGATGGTCCTGAATAGGAATATTTAGCTGCTGATTTGTGGTTTTCGAGTCAAGATCCATATTGAGTTTAGGATTTTAAAAAAATGACTAGACTGGTAGACCGAGGAGGGCGGATCGCTTGAGCTCAGGAGTTTGAGTGCAGCCTGGTCAGCAAGGCGAGATTCGTCTCTCCAAAACACGAAAAATTAGACGGGTGTGGTGGCGTGCACCTGTAATCCAAGCTACTCCGGAGGCTGAAGTGGGAGGATCTCCTGAGCCCAGGCAGATGGAGACTGCAGTGAGTGGTGATTGCACTAGTGCACTCCAGCCTGGGCAAGAGTGAAACCTTGTCTCAAAAGAAAGAAAAAAGCTAAAACAGAATTGATGGCCGGTCACTGTGGCTCATGCCTGTAATCCCAGAGGCTGAGGAGGGCGGGAGGTCAGAAGTTGGAGACCAGCCTGGCCAACATGGTGAAACCCCGTGTATACTAAAAACACAAAAGTTAGCCTGGTGTGGTGGCGCGCTCCTGTAATCCCAGCTACTCGGAAGGCTGAAGCGGGAGAATCGCTTGAACCCGGGAGAGGGAGGTTGCAGTGAGCCAAGATTGCACCACTGCACTCTAGCCTCGGTGAGAGAGGGAGACTCTGTCTCAATAAAAAAATAATAATAATTTAATTAAATAAAACAGAACTGATGGATAACTATTGGTAAATGTAGAAACCAGTGGTAAAGGGACATGATTTTGTGTCTGCAGCCCCCGGAAAGGAACAAATGAAAGCCACTTTTTTTTAACCATAAGTTTAAATAATATGATCATTATTTCCAGAGAAAAATCACTCTCAGTTGTATAGTGGAGAATCTCAGTACTGGGGAAGGAGTCTATACGGTAGCTTGAAGGCAACACTAATTCAGAGAAATAGTAATAACTATTCCAGAACAGGGAAAACCAGCATTTTTCCTCCATCCTGATTTGTAGAGGCACACCGGATGAATTGGACTGAGCTGCTTTGGCCAGGTATGGTGGCCATTTAAAGACCAATGCATTTTATCAGAATTAACCACATGAAAGATAATTTATGAAACAAAACAGGCAATGCTGTTTCCTCTGGCAAGCCTGGTGTCCTGTATCCATTGGAGAGTCCACGGAAGTACAACAGCATGCATGGCTTTTAAGACACGCAAGACATTTAAAAGCCAGTTTATGTACAGAAGCATGATTTTAGATTAACTGCCTGTTGGTACAGCTAGAAAAATTGCAACCCTATCGCTTATTTATCTTGCATGTTGCTCTGCTTTGCTATGAAAAATACTGTTTTATGATAAAACTTGTTGAATTTTGATATGTATTCAGTTATACCCTCAGGGAAAATAATAGAAATTAGAGTGAGAGAAAGTGCTGTGTATAAAATTAGGCTTTCAGATTTTACAGATATAGGCTTAAGGGAGGGTGGGGGTTCTTTTGTATCTTAAGTTGAATGAATGCTTAAATTAGTTGATGTGAATTTAAGTTTTAAAGATTATTATTAATTAATTCTTCTCTTTGTCTTTGCATTTACCTTCCCAGATGTTCCAGCCTATCATTTTACTTATTCTCATTCTTGTATTATTTTCATCACTTTCTTACACAACAATATTTAAACTTGTCTTCCTTTTTACACTGTTTTTTGTACTGTAAATTTTTCATCATCTACCATTCATTGTAGTATTTTCAGTTTGTTTATTTTGTTCACCCTTCAAGACAAGAAGTAAAAGAAGTATAATTTCTGTAGTAACCAATGCTATAAAAACACTGAAGACTGCTTATTTCTTTAAAAAGACACAACTCATCTTACCACGACCAAATTCAATAAGAAGCCCAAGCACTAAAATATTTCAGGTAAGAAAGTAAGTGTGACATTTTTCTGTATGAATTGTTTTAATTTTGCTGCTTTTTTTCATCCTGTTTGTCTCCTCTTGATAAATAATTGGCATATTGAATATAAAAATGGACTACATGTCTCGTAATTATTTCTCAGTAGCTCACTATTATTATTCAAAAGCTGGACGAACATTCACAATTTGGTCACATTTCCAAAAACTACATACATTTGTAAAGTACCTTTGCCAGGTTACATCAAACTAGCAAGATAATTTTGACATCCAATAAATACCTGAAAAAAAATACAGGAAATAAATGTGACCCTCATGGAAACTAAGTAATGTGTTGTAATGCCAATATGTTTTGTCTACAGAGATATGCTTGGAAGCATGAGATTGGATTAGGTCTTAGTTCATTTAGGAAACAGTTATCCCCATCCTACTCTGTTTGACCAGATTCCCACCAAACCTGCCATTCCTGCTTTTACTTTTTATACTTGAAGTCATGTATTGCTAATTGAACTTGGAGTTCAATTTGGATACTTGGAGTCCTATCCTCCATAATAGAATGCCTCCAAAGCAGGAAATGCTCTATAAATATGATATGTGAATTGTTTTGAATAGGGAAAAAATACAGTCATTCTTTAGAATTTCATTAAAATATGGTCATTTTCTCAAATTCATTAGACCACAATCCAAGACTGGGAACATAGTTCTGGCGGGAGTTGCTCTCGAGATATAAACTAACTTCAGTAAGCCTGAGCATCCCCCTTTTTCCTCATACCTAAAGTGGCCTGGATAGACTCCGTCTACCCACAAGACCTATTCTGTCCATCTCATTGATAGTTTATCCAGTACCACCCAGGAGTCAGCAATCTCTGCACTTGTTGAAGTCACATACTTGTAAATACTCACAGGTTGGGTTGATGGATATGAAAATCTGTGGAAAGTGAAGTATCTTGCATGTCTGCAAAAAGAATATGTGGAAAAACTTTGTTCTAAAAGTTGCTATTGGTAATGGCCCTTGGAATCTCCAGGAATTTAACTTTCAAGGGACTCTGATTTATCGTCACATCCTCCCACACATCCATTTGAGTATTAATTAAACAAACAAACAAAAAACCTTCACAATAATCTAAAACTTTAGTTTAGAATAACTGCTCTTACTCTCTACAGGGTTTGTTTGGTTTTGGTTTTTGGTTCTGTTTGTTTTTTGATAGGGGGAGGAGAGACTTGGAGTGAGGAGTGGTTAACCAACGGAATCTGTCAGTATGCACTTCTGGCTTTTCATTTTAGCGATTCAGAGAGCTAGGTAAAACTTCATTACAAAAATGAATGAAATGAGATAAATACCATGTTTAATCAATTATATATAATTCAGGTGTTTACTTTTTAAAATTTTTCATCTCAGGGATAACAAACACTTTAAAACCTAAAGTTTGTCTGTTAGATCTGTGATAAGTTTCCAGGCCACCATTTCAGGAACTGAAAGTAAATGTTTGAGAGCTGAAATTTAGCTGAAATATGTATTGTCTTTGGAGCCAGTTACACCTGTTAAAAGGCTGTCAGCCACCTACAGAGCATTTGGAAGTGTGTGGAGTGTTGCAGGTTATTGCAATGACTGGGAAGTTTGCTGGCATTTAGGAGGAAGGGATCAAAACTTCATGGTCCCTGAAATCCCACATCACAAAGAATTGTCTTGTCCAAACTGCTGATATTATCTTTGCAGATAAATGTGATGTGGTATGCACTCATTCACTTCAGAAGCATCATGCATATTCACTACCATGTGTGACTTTAAGAAACTGGCTTTAGATTTTAGTTTTATCATGAGATTAATCAAAAATGAAATAACTAGATCGTAGTTCTCAATGCTAGCTGCACATCAGAATTTCTGGGAAGTTTTTAATTGGGGACATAATCCGTACTAATTGAAATAAAATGTACGGACCTAGGCATCTCTATTTTTTAAAACGCCCCAGAACCACTACTTTTAGATATTTGAATTGTCTAAAATACATGTTCAATATAGCCCCAACAAAGCTTACAGTAAACTATGTGATACTAAGATATAGGATCATTAGTTGTCTAGGTTTGACTAGACTTTAAAGTTTCAGCTGCTCAGTGGATGTCTGAATTCTCTCTAGAGCATTTCCACTTAGTTGTATAGCCTTTGCCAGAAGGGATATCACCTCCAGTGATAAAGCAGTTATATTACTGCACTGGTGGTGGTGCCAGAAAACTTGGCTTGCATTAATACAAGTTCTCAAAAACACAAAATTAAAGGTAAATAGGAATAATACCTAACAGAAAAGAGAACCAAGGTGAATAGTGTGTGGGCACAGCGTCACACACTCACTGAGAGACGCAGGCATGTGTGCACACTGAATTCAAGACTCAAGATGATCCCACAGTGATCTAACATGTTATTACAACAAAATCCCTAGGCATTCTTAGATGGACTGACACCATAAATATATGCAAGGGTGGTGCAAACACCTCAGTGATAACTTGTGACCTGAATAGGGAAGGAGAGCTGTCTGGACTAACCAAAACACCAGCCTCAACTATATATCTCATTTTAGGGACCGTGGTCGTGTTCCTTATGTTGCCCTTCTGGCAACAGTGGTATTAATCTTACCTGTGAATTCCTAAAACAGTGATACGGTTAGACTCTGTGTCCCACTCAAATCTCATCTTGAATTATAATCCCCATGGGTTGAGGGAGGGACCTGTAATCTCCACATGTAGAGGGAGGCAGGTGATTGGACCATGGGCGTGGTTTTCCCCATGCTGTTCTCACGATAACAAGTGAGTCCTCACAAGATTTGATGGTTTTATAAATGTTTAGAAGTTCCTCCTTCACTCCTGTCCACTGCCGCCTTGTGAAGAAAGTGCCTGCTTCCCCTTCCACCATGATTGCAAGTTTCCTGAGGCCTCCCTAGCTATACAGAACTGTGAGTCAAACCTCTTTCCTTTATTAATTACCCAGTCTCAGGGAAGCTCTTTATAGCAGTGTGAAAGTAGACTAATACAGGCAGTGATTTTATAGAATTTCATGAGACTCTTGAATCTCATCCAGATCCTCCATATGTGAAACTCCTGTGAAATATTGGGGAAAGGGAAGTAGGCTGAAGCAGGACTGACTTGACTACTGCTCACAGATTCTGGGGGCTATGGGATCATTCCAACGGCTCCTCTGAAGTTAGTGAATCAACTTTACTGAACAGTTGAATTTCAGGGAGGCTCTTTTCCACTCTGCCCCACTCACTGCATAGACCAGCTTCCCAGTTGTGCCTGTGTGTACACACACAGATCCATCACACTGCAGTGTATAATGAGAAATGCATGCAGGGTCAGGGCATTCGGACCTGCCTCTGTCTTAGGGGACATGCTGGGGACCAGTTGCTGGAAGGTGGGGTCAGAAAATTGCCAGTAGGCATGAAGTGACCTTTTTCCTTGCCGTCTTTTCCCTGTAACTTAAAGCTGTTCAGCGGGCACCCAGTATCCAGGATGCACTTATCTCTTAAAGCATAGAACATAAACTTGGGAATATAAGTTAACAAAGATGGTGCCCAAAACCTCAGAAAGAGAATCCGCAGCGTCTTCCCCTTTGATCCTGTTGCTTGCATTATTTTTGTTGTATTAAGCTGTTTCTGAAAGAGGAACAACCACGCTTCTTGATTCACCAAGAGAGAAAAGACCCTCAATTATTAAGACAAGGTGTCGTCTTTTGTTTGGACCTTTGAAGCTATGCTATTTAAACATCACACCAAACTAAACTCAACAGAGCAAGCCTTATTCTAGAAAATTCCCTTGTATGCACATTCTTGGCCATAGGAAGAAGTGTCTTCTTGTTAATTTGGCCTAGATCTAAGAAAAGAGGAATTCAGTTGGCTATTTTTAAGCATAAGTAACTAAACTCATAAAACAAAGGAAAATTCAGTCCTGAGCCTGGAATGTGTTTTGGCCTGCATTCTCTAATCTTCAACTTTAGTTTGTGTGGTAGAATGGGATATGCTTATTTAATTAGCTGCCAACGACGTTTGGACTGTCAATTTGGTAGCTCAGCCTTAATTCCAAATATTCATGCAGTGTTTGTAACTGCATTCTGATAGAACTACAGTCCAGTTCATCTAGCAGAGTCATACTTTGTGTCAGATACCATAAGTGAATGTAGAGATTGAAGAGAAGGTAGTGGAGAATAGTACCAGAAAGCAAGAAAAGTCGACCATTTATTAAACTACTGGGATATGGTACAGTGAAAACATAGTATGCATGAAGACATAACTGCTTAAACCCTAGTTGTAAACCAATTAGGTCTAATGAAAGATAGATTTCTTTCTGCGGTTTTAATTTTGATCTGGTTTTCGATAGGTAAAGTAATGTCATTCACATTTTGATGAAACACATTTCATGGGTAGGTCCTGACATTCTCAGCAGTCTACTTGTAGAATTTCAGATAAAAACTCATACAAAATAGAATATTTCATGGCCTGGAGATGGCAGAAAACCTTTGTAGTTACAGTAATAAATGTGGGAATATCTTAAATGCTTCTAAACTGTACTTTTGTGTTGATCAGTTGAAAGAAGGGAAAGTGGTAGTGGCTGTTTTTCATGCTTGCCATTTTGAAAGTGTGTGCAAATCACAGAATCTCTAAAGGTCCTTTCCATGTAACTTAAATACATTTTCATCCATGTCTTCCCTGCTTAAAGGTGTATTTTCTGTACTCAATGGCAGTTCTAGCCTGTGTCTGTCCTAGTGAAGTTGTGGGTAGTATTTTAAATATTTCTGGGGAACCTTTTGAGTAGAGTACTGTTATAAACCACTTGATCAAAAAATAAGAGCAGCAAATATAACAGTTTTTAGATGTAAAGAGAAACCTCAGAAACCTCTACCTTGCACTGCTCACTGTTAAGCCGGGCCATGTTGTCCTAAAGAGCCCCATCTGATCTTTTTATATCCCACATATTTATGATTAATAAACTTAAGTCTATTGACATTTCCTGATTATTCAATTTCACTGTTACCATTATAAAACTTTTTTAGTTGAGAGTTGAACATATTTTTCTGTAGCTATTTTTCAAAATAAGGTACCAACAAAACCCAACATCTGAAGATAAAATTGCAAACATTTAGTTTAAGATAATACATAATCAGTGGTTGTTAGCAGTTATGCAACCTTTACAAAAATGTTCATAGAATTTTATTGACTTGCATATTTGGTGTTTTTCAATGTTTTTGAATCCAGATTCCTATTTAGCATATATTAAACTCAGATAATAAAAACTTGCCTTTGTTTTGATGATTTTTATTTAAATTATCAGTAAAGTTTTAGATATATTTTAAAAATGATTTTAAGTGACTTTTGTTTTTTAGGAAAATAAGCATTAAATAAACAGTAACAGTGTAGAGCATTACACTAATTTAAAAACTAGAACTTTTCAGAAAAGTTTAGAACACCAACTCACTTAAGAAAATTGCAGGCCGGGCGCGGTGGCTCACGCTTGTAATCCCAGCACTTTGGGAGGCCAGGGAGAGCGGATCATGAGGTCAGGAGATCGAGACCATCCTGGCTAACACAGTGAAACCCCATCTCTACTAAAAATACGAAAAATTAGCCGGGTGTAGCAGCTCCTGTAGTCCCAGCTACTTGGGAGACTGAGGCAGGAGAATGGCATGAACCCGGGAGGCGGAGCTTGCAGTGAGCCTAGATCGTGCCACTGCACTCCAGCCTGGGCGACAGTGCGAGACTCCGTCTCAAAAAATAAAAATAAAAAAAAGAAAATGGCAAACCACCCTGAGGTATTCATGAGTGGTGCAATATCTTGACTGTTTGAAGAGTTATAATATCGTGCATACTCCAGATATGGAACTGTGGAAATTGTTGACTCTGAAAAAGTGTGCTTTATGCGTTTATTTTCTGTAGTCTCTTCTGAATGTTTTTAGTTGAGCTGCTTCTGTTAACAAGCATGATGCATAAGTGATTATTGAAGGCTGGGAAACGGCATCGCTTCTTTTTGAGGTTTCCAACATGATGTGCCTTTAAAGCCAGCTCTTTAAGTTTATGTCAAAAGTACCTGCCTTAACCTGTTCATTCACATATTAAGAGAGTATGAGGGGCAGAGAGCAACTCATCAGTTTACTTACTTGCCTCAAGTGATTTAGTAAGGGAAGGTAATTTAGAGCTTTTTTAAAGAAATGACTTATATACTCTTATTTCTTAAAGTCAGAACATTCAGTTTAGTTCGTAGTTTATAACTCCCTTCCTTCTTTCTTATAAACAGTTTTTTTCACATTCTTTGTTACTCCTTTTGTATCTCTGACTCCTGAACAGACAAAATAGAGTGAGACTTCTTAAATAGAACATCCTGTATATTGGCCTAGATCAGTCATTTATAACTGGGTTTCAACATGACAAGGTACTGAAATTAATTTTTTTCCTGGCATTGGGTGACTCCTGGGAATCCAAGCAGGAAAGGAAATGTGTATCTTCTGAGCCTTTGCCTGAAAGGAAATGTGTACCTGCTGAGGCTGTCGGGCCACTGCATAGAGGGCCTTAGCATTTGTGCATCTAGTGGAAAAAGCCACAGTGAAGCTAGTTGAGGTAGTCAAGGAAAAGGAGGACTGCCTGGCCTTGGACTTCATCTTGATGTAGAAAAACTGTCCAAGAGGGGAAACCGAAGCCTCTGTTCAGCCTCCTTACTTCAGAGGGAATGTACTTGATTCAGATGCAGCTATTAGTTTGAAGATACCTGATATTTGTAGAAAGTGACTGGATTCAAAATAGTAGCGGGGATTAAAAAGAGTTGGATAAAAAAGGGTGAGGTTGGCCAGGCACAGTGGCTCACGTCTGTAATCCCAGCACTTCGAGAGGCCAAGTTGGGTGGATTACCTGAGGTTGGGAGTTCGAGACCAGTCCGGCCAACATGGCAAAACCCTGTCTCTACTAAAAATACAGAAATTAGCTGGACATGGTGGCGGACGCCTGTAATCCCAGCTACTTGGGTGACTGAGGCAGGAGAATCACTTAAACCCGGGAGGTGGAGGTTGCAGTGAACTGAGATCATGACGTTGTACTCCAGCCTGGGCGACAAGAGCGAAACTCCGTCTCCAAAAAAAAACAAAAAAAGCGGTTACAGAAATCTTATTTTGCAATATATATTGATGGCGTCAACAACAACAGAATACAGTGGAAAGGTCAGACACAGCTGCTTTTGGGGATGTACTAAATACCTACTGCTTTCTTCCTGCATTTGAATAGCTTTTGCCCTGCATGATATCACCATTTTGCAACTCTCTTTTCCTAAACCCCTTTCCTTTATGAATTTTTGAGATGTTCATGGACAAATTCCCATCAAGATATTGTGCTTATAGGCTAATATGGACTTACTGAGGGACCTTGGCCATGGAAAATGGGTCTGGCTAGTTCTGCAGAAATCATCTGATTAGAGTGGGCCTGGGGGCTACACTGAAGTGTGAATTTAGGCCTCCCTTTCTGTAATTTTACCTCCAAATCCTTTACCGTATCCCTCTCATGTCATGATGCCACATTTCTTTTGACCTGAACTCCAAGTGCTCAAAATCTAACACCCACTCATGCTGTTCCGCATTCAGATCTTCCACCTCTTTCCCCACTCCATGCCCTGTGAATGAAACAGATGGCTTTCCCGACCTCTAATCAAAGCCTATGCATATTGATTTATTCCTTCTAGTCCTTAGTATGTGCTACCTCTTCTCCTTTTCTGTGCCGAAGTGTGATTATCCAATAGTTATTTCCTTTATCAGTGATATTTTACTAGGCAATTATTGGAAATAGAATGCTGTCACCTGGTAGTGATAAATCTAACATTTCTCGTAGAAGATATAGGTGGATTAGTTACTCCCTGGGGGAATATGGATTAGTTCCTGTGTCCTTCAAATTACCCTCACCAAACCTGAGCCGTGCATTACTGCTGAAACAGCACAGCAGAGAGAAGTGGCTCAGGGTGGCCCTCTTGTGGTGGACAAGCATTCCCAGGACTCTTCTGGTCACTAAAGAAAAGGTAGCCCTCGAACAGTCCTTTTTATTATTTTGATTTTATTCTCATCATTATCAGTATCCTCCAAGTCAAGAATCTGTAAATAATACAATGGGATGCTAAAAGCAAATTTGAAAAATGTGAGCAAGCTCTGTTTCTAGTTTTAAAATAGCCGACATTTCTCAAATATGTTACTGTTTGGTTCAGAATTTGGACCACGACTTGAAAAGAACAGATCATTCAAACGTGTGTCTTTTGAATATTTCTGCCATCTGGAAATGCCTGTGCATAAGCCTCATGATGGATGTGCTTGGCTAAAAAACTTATTGACGTGTAGCCTTCAGAATAGAAGAGAAAGCCAGTGTCCCATGATTCTAAGGATAAACATCCCCCACTGGAAAAAATAGTGCATTAGCTGGCAAGTAATAGTCCAAACATGTAACTTCTATGGATAGTAAATATTCTGTGTGTTATCCTCATAATTTTATATCCCAAAACAGTACTTTAGGAGGATCAAAATTATATTTATTAACACACAATTGAAATTGCCATTCTAGAACTCAAATAACACAGGACCAAATTTGACAGAATCAGCTGTGGAACTTTATCAGAAGTCTGAAGCCAGGACCTCACCACTGGATGGTCTGAGTCAGAAGTCTGGGGAGAGTTCCAGCATGGCTATTTTTCTTTTTCATTCTCTGTGTGATTATAGTGTGCAGCTAGGGCTGAGTGAGAGTAACACTAAACCGTGATCTCCTCGGTGGAATGCTGTGGGTACTTCTAGGAGAGACTCTCCAAATTTGTGAATTTATACCAGTGTAGTGGGCTACTCAGAATGTAAACAGTCACGCTACATGTCACATTTCAGGGAATCTTCAGAGCTGACCAGACCTGTTGAAGACAAGGACTTCTTACTCTTCTTTGAGTCCTCTTGGTCTAACCAGGCATAGAATTGGTATTCACAAATAGTTGTTAAATGGAATGTTAATTAAAGTTCCCAAGACCTTAGGAATTGAAGATAATTTGAGATTCAAGAGTTCTGCTAAACAACTGAGATCTCATGATCTTAAAGTAATTTCAAAATTGCAAGAGGAAGACATTATTCAAAAAGAAAGAATTACTTAAACTACATCCCTTATAGTAGCCTTTGAACTTTAACATGCACAAGAATGAGTTTAGGCTGGGCGTAGTGTTTCAGGCCTATAATCTCAGCACTTTGGGAGGCCAAGGAGGGAGGATCATTTGAGCTCAGAAGTTCAAGACCAGCCTGGGCAACATAACAAGACCTTATCTCAAAAAAAAAAAAAAAAAAAAAAAATCAAAAAATTAGCTGGACATGGTGGCAAGTGCCTGTGGTCCCCTATTCAGGAGTCTGAAGCTGGAAGATTGCTTGAGCCCTGGAAGTTGAGGTTGTAGTGAGCCATGATCATACCACTACACTCCAGCCTGGGTAACAGAACAAGACCATCTCAAAAACAAAACTAAAACAAACAAAAAATAACAAGTTTAGTTTTTTAAATCTTTTCTATCTTCTAATGAAAATAGAAACACAGTACCCCTTTTATTGTTAAATATGTTTAAAGGGTAAAAGAATGAGCAATGGAAAAAATGATGTAAGCAAGAAATCAGAAGCTCTCCAGTCTATAACAACCAGGTTGTCATAGCGTAAAGAGAACAAATGAGTAACTGCTTTGTAACACTTCAGGATCATTCTGCAAACGAAACTATAGATTAAATATGTACTGGCATGCTTAAGGCCATGTTGCTGTGTTTATCTTCAGATCTTTTTAACTGCTAAAATCCATTTGCCTTTTTATTTTGACCTAGTGTTTACAATTAGCTAAGGACACAAGCCTCTTTAGATAGTAATAAATACTCAGCTGGCCCGGCACAGTGGCTCACGCCTGTAATCCCAGCACTTTGGGACGCTGAGGCGGGCAGATCATGAGGTCAGGAGTTCAAGACCAGATTGGCCAATATGGTGACACCCTGTCTCTGCTAAAAATACAAAAATTAGCTGGGCATGGTGGCGTGCTCCTGTAGTTCCAGCTACTCAGGAGGCTGAGGCAGAAGGATCACTTGAACCTGGGAGGCGGGGGTTGCAGTGAGCCGAGATCGCGTCACTGCACTCCAGCCTGGACGACAGAACAAGACTCCATCTCAAAAATAAATAAATACTCAGCTATATGAGTCTTATGTCATACTTGGAAGACAGAGTATCATCTCTCTCATTTGGACATAGAAGAAAACTGAATTTAAAATTTGCCAAAGCCAGAAGTCAACTTCTCAGTCTCCTCTCATATCCAGCATTCTTATAAAATTGAAATAAGATTTTCTTCCCTTGCCCTTCTTGGAATTTTGAACTTCAAGGCTCTCCACCAGGAATGAGGAGACCGGGATTCTATTCTTGGAATGGCCAGTAAGTGGCTTTGTGACCTTGAGCAGATGAGTTACCCTCAGGGCCTCTTCCCTCAACTGTAAAATGAGAAGGTTAGCTAGATGATTTCAGAAGTTCTTTCTGACGCTAAAATTCTGTATGTCTGGAAACACCTGCTAGTGACATTTATGCACGCATTATTTCTCTTTTACCCTTTTCAAAATGTTTTTGATTGTGCCTTAATATTATTAATATAGATCTTTTCCAATTGTTTTTAGAATTTTCTTTTTTGTTTCTTGACAGCAGGCGGTGTTTCTACATTTATTTCCATTAAGTGTTATTATGTACGTTTCTTTACATATCTGTTATATGTTGAAATAAGATTAGTATGTCATCAGGTATGAATGATGTAATTCTAAAACATAGGACAATCATTTGTGAATTTCATATTTGAAGATTTAAATGTTCAAATGGTTTAGAGATAAACTGCATTACAAAACAAATTGCATTTTTTTTCCATAAGGTTTTTAGTCATTCTGACACCTGCTTGAAAACCTCAGGCAGTTTGAGATGTCTGAATATAACTGTTAGGGCTGAGTATGCCAGCGTCAGACTTTTAAATCTGTTCATTTTATGTACATAATTGTGGGAACTTTTCTTTTAAAAGTTTTCCTAAAAAACAAAAAGTTTTCAAGGGAAAATCTCAAAAGCTGTGCTGAACATTTCTTGACTTTGCACTGTATCAGCTGATTGACTTACTTTCTGTCTTTGGGGTATGAAATATGGCATGGAAATTATGTATTATACATAAATAACATATAATATAAATTTTACATATATATATATAATTCAACAGAAAAGGTTGGTAAATACTAGAAAAAGTGGTAAACTTGGAGTAAACTTTTTGTCAAAGACTTTCACTAGTATTTGATTCTGTGTACAATTTAAGATGAGCTTTACTGTAACAAGAAGCAGATGAAGCACTTGAATCTGTTACACGTTGAAATAAGATTAGTATGTCATCAGGTATGAATGATGTAATTCTTTCTAAAACATAGGGCAATTATTTGTGATTGCCCTGGGACAATCACACTGGGACATCCATGAAGAAAGAGATTGAAATGGGTACTACTGAGTGACACTTAGGAAGTATAGTCCAACGTAACATCTCTTGTAACTTAGACACATACTATCTGAATTTTCAATAGGATTTAGAAAATGGTCTTAATTTGATTTACAAGTGATACGTAGAAGTTAAGACTTTTGGAGTAGAAGAAAAGGTAAAGGAAGCAATGTTTTTTGTTTTGTTTTTCTGAGACAGAGTCTTGCTCTGTCAACCAGGCTGGAGTGCAGTGAGGCCATCTCTGCTCACTACAACCTCTGCCTCCCGGATTCGAGCAATTCTGCCTCAGCCTCACGAGTAGCTAGGATTACAGGCCTGCGCCACCATGCCTGGCTAATTTTTTTAGTTTTAGTAGACACAGGGTTTCACCGTGTTGTCCAGGCTTGTCTCAAACTTCTGACCTTGAGTGATCCACGTGCCTCTGCCTCCCGAAGTGCTAGGATTACAGGCGTGAGCAACCGTGCCCGACCGGAAACAGTGTTAAGATAATTCTGTATGGATGTTTTTGTGCAACTCCCTCCTGCCTCTCCCTCTCTCCAAGAATCTTCTTCCTAGCCTCATAAATATGGAGGTAGACATGAACTACCCTTTATTGTGTGCTTGGCGCTATATATATTCCTTCATATTCTTATGGCCTCTTAAAGTAAATATAATTATCTCTTTAAGGAAGAATCAGGGTCTACAAGATCACACAGATAAGTGGTGGCAGTAGAACTGAAACCTAGATTTCTATGACAAAATTCCATGGTTTGCAATAAAAAAAAAAAAAAAAAAAAAAAACAGTTTCAAACCCTTTTTCCTCCACATGGGTGCGTTTCTATGAACTTTTGCAGGATGCTTTACCACTATGAGCCTTGGGTTTTATCAATAAGATCAGATTATCAGTATCTACAGACAGAATTGCTATGAGGGTGAATTCAGATAAAGGTCTATTCAAAGTAGTTAGCACAGAACCTTGTAGAGAGTTGCCCCTCAGTGAATAATTGCTATTATGACTGTAACTATCACTGTTGTTGTTGTTTTTGCTATTGAGATTATGATGTCAGGCTTTCCAGACACAGAGTAGGGTTTCATTTGATTGTCCTACATGTATTAAAGTCCTACTATGAGCAGGTTACTATTATTAAACTTTAGCTCCTCATGAAATGTTTATCTGGAAGCAGGTGAAAATAATATCAGTAAATATGTATTACTTTAAAGACCACACCAGGGACGCTCTTCAGACCTGAAGACCTTATTGTTTAAACTTGTATATTTGCTAAGTTAGGCACAAAATTGCTCTAGAGACTTTTTTGACTAAATTAAACCAAATGTCATCAGATGGGTGTGTGTACAAAGCCACAATAAACCTGGAAATGTCACTGGGGAGGCAAGATCTCCTAGCATTTCAGAACAGGCTGATTTGATCATGATTTAGAGAACTTTTCCATATACTTAGGCTGCTTTCTTTTCCTATGTCTGCAGCACACTTCAGTGGAAAATAAGCCCATAAGTATCTCATATTTGGGGTGTGTGTGTGTGTGTGTGTGTGTGTATGTGTGTGTGTTGTCCTCCCACAGTAAGAAATCTCATCCTTTCCCATGGGCTCTGATTTTCGCTAATGTAAAGACATCGCTACTATTGTAGATAAAAGCAACACACTGTCAGAATCACAGAGAGCTAAGAGATTGGACTTTGTGTCCCATTTCTATTTTATTTGAAGATAGAAGTTTGATAACTTTCACAGATCTTTTGAGAGTATGTAGTATTTATAATTATGCTACACATGTTCTGCCACATCCAGATGCAAACTTCTAAAGGCACAGCAGAGTACATCCTACCACCAGCTGAGAAGGAGAAAGAAGTATGGAAGGAGCGAGATAATTCTTGCCTATAAAAAAAATGAGTTTACTTTCCTAATAAAATAAATCTAAAATTGGCCATTGTCATCGTATGATGTTAACAACCAGCTCTTTTGGCAAGTTTGAAAATACTGGGCTCCATTATAAAAGCTAAAAATGTCCTGGACCTGGAGTTGTTTACCCAGAGCAGGAGCTGCTCTAAAGTTACAGAGCTCTGGTTGGAAGAGGTGGCTTGAAGGCCGCCTCCAAGTAACTGACGTCACTGTAGTCTCAGCTGCTGCTGTGACACTAAGCTGAGCAGCTTTTTGACTTGTAAAAGTGGTGAAGGTTTCAAAGGGACTTGTCAGTACTGCTCTGTGGAATGGTTGGACTTATTTTGCATCCCCTTTTCTTGTAAAGAATTGAGATTCACCGAGTTGAGACTTTTCTCTTTAAGACAGCTAGCCATCCACTTCCTTCCATTGCTAGATTGGCCAGTGGTCGAGCATCCATAGGATTTCTCCCCATTGTGAAAGGTATGTTTCTTTCCGGCAAGTTTACAAGCAAGTGACTGACTAATTATGGCAGGCTACAGAGGGGCTGCTGGTGAGATGTTTTGAACTATGGATACTGTTTAAGTGGAGTGTAATTTCAACATCTGTCTCTGCTGTTGTCTGTGTCTGGGCTTAAAAACAGTGGGCGGGGTGCATAACAGATTGTACTGACTCCTAGGAAAAAGGCTGTTCAGCTGCTCAGAGTAGATTTCCCAACTCTGGACTGACAGTACTATCCGCTCTTTGAGACTGTTTTTCCAACACTGCTTCTCAGTTGTTTGAAAAGCACTTTGCCCATCACTGATTTTCACTAAGTATATTTATTCAAATGTGGTTTTTTATTCATCTACAGACTTTTAACATTTGCAAATTAAAGTTCACAATCCTTGAGATTGTTGGTATTTGAAAATTGTGGTGAAAAATAAATTTTAGTTTTATCTAAGGTGGTGGTGGACTCTCTGTAGAGTTAGTGTTTCTGTAATTTGAGCTGAAGTCTATGCCATTCATAATTGAATAATCTACAGTTAGGAGGGAAACTTACCACTATGTCTTTTGTTCACGATGGTTAATTTTAGACATTGTTTACTCAAACCAAATGTTTGCTTTAAAGTTTGCATTTTATGAGTTAAGTAAAATCAGTGTGCATACAGCTTGGATGTTTTCTAATTTGAGTAAATAACTGTAAAGAAAACAAGAAAGCAGATTATTAAATGAGACTGTAAAGTTGATTCATTCGGAATTGTGGTAGTGTCTCTTTGACCTTGTTGGAGCATGAGGAATGTGCTAAAACAGCAATAAACAGCAATGAAAAAAATGCCCCTTTTACCCTGTAACAAAGTCAAATCACGGTGGTCTTTGGAAAGATTCAATTGCAAGTGAACAATAGAGAGGAAGGAGATTTATTAATTCATTGAAATAATTCAAGTGATTATAATAGCTTGGAGAAAGGGATACAGAATTTAGGAGGTAAATGGTACATTACTTTGATAGGTTATAAGCATGGGAATTCCTAATGCATCAAAGTTAATCAGAAGCAAAGCATCTTCAGACCAAATGAGTCTTCTAGGAATTGTGAGATTAGCAGTACCTACTGTGTGTGGCATTTCTATTGGAATATGTAACCTCTTATAAATGAAAAATCTTTAATTATATGAAAACTGGTATGTTTAGCAAAAGGAAATAAGGAGAGCAAGAAACAAGTACTCTAAACAATAATCTAAAAAGAGAGAGGTAGAAATGGAGCAGCTGCCCCTAAGGAACGCTGTTTAGTTTGTTTGACTGCAATCCAGTTTTCAATGGGCGAGATGGAGGTTGAAAGGGTAGTGACCAAGGTCTCCTAAGAATGGAGCACCCCTCAGAGAAAGAATTGCTGCCATGACCAGACGGAGGCTAATTTGGGGAATGAAAATTTCTTGTGAGACTTGTGTGTTACTCTTAAACTTTGCTTACTGGTAGGGCCGGAAGGCTAGCAAAACTATTTGCCTCCCATCACCATACTTATGCAACCCACTCACAACTCTTTATAATTCTGGCTTTCAGCCCTGGAAAGGGGAAGTAAGTTAAAAGGGATTATGCAATGCTGGTTTAGAGTTGGGGTGTGTGACTAAGTACTGCAGCTCACTCTGTCCTCTTACATTTGCTCTAATAAATTTTTATTCTGAAATGGAATTCTAGAAGGAACAACATAAACTGGAGAGCCAAAGAGAGATGGGGTAGGGGACACAGACAGCAAAAATCCTTCCTTCTCTCCCACATAGATGCCAGTATCTGTGGGAGAAAATGAATGACAGCTAGGAACAAAAAGAACTTTTATTTTTGCCCCAGTAGAGAGCACTTAAATTGAGTTTTTGAATCTGCTGAACCACTTTACCCCATAACTTCTCATTACGAAACATTCTGTCTCTACAAAGTTGCCCCTTCAGTTTGATTTTTTTTTTGTAATATTTAAGTCAGATTTATAACAAAAGCAGTTTTACATAAGATTTGTTCACATTTTTACTAACAATAAAACTTTTTCTTTAAATACTTGACATGTATCTTTAAAATACTTGAAAAAAGGCAAAAGAAGATCATGGAGAATATGAGAGGTCACACAGTTACACTTGCTTCTATCTCGTTTTTAAATAAAGATCAAAATAATCAGGTTTTTTTCCAGAGAACAACAGGGAGAAGGATAGATGAAGAAAAGAAAGGAGAAAGGGAAGGAGGGAGGAAAGACAAGAAGAGGAAGGGAGGGAACAAGGGACAGAAGGAAGAAAACAAGAAGCAACTATTTATCAGGCATTTGCTATGATCCAGAGCAGGGTTTAGGCACTTCTTTTAAGCATTTTTCCCTTTTGCTAACTTAATCTCCAAAACAATTTTATGCCCCTCCCCCTTTATATTTAGAGGTGGAAGCAATATGTTTGGCTACGTTAACATCTAACATTATATTTACGACAAGACTGAGATGCTAAGGAGGCCAAATCCTTCCACAAAAAATTGGCACAGATATTGCTCTATAGAAATGTTCTTGTAAAGGCTTGTTTCTGATCCATAACTATTACATATTTTGGCACTAGCAATTGCTCTGGGCCTGGAAAGGAAAAGCTCCATACATTGGCCCTTCTCCATATTAAGCGATGAGTTTGGCTCTTTGCAGATAGGTGCAGGATTCATTCTGCTTCAGGACTGTTACCTGGGTTTAGATATAGTCTTGTTATCTAGAGCAAGACTGATTTAGGGTATTCCTGAATGATCTTCTGGTAGGTTAAAAAGAGAAAGGCCTGGCATCTTTCAACAGTAGTATGGAAACGATTCGAGAAGAGTTAGGAATAGAAGGAAAAATTGGAGCCATTTGCTACACAATTGTAGAAAAGACTTTATGGTGATTTCAGAACATTTCCAGTGTTTAAAGAGAGTTGGGATAAAACATGGATTTCTCATAGCTCCTCTTTTCCAGGTAGCTTGAAATTAGTCTGCATCATTTTTTAGCTTCTTTGGTTAAATCTGCAGTTATCTCTTATTATCTCAGACCACACCATTCTTCCTAAGAAATTACAGTGGCAAATACTTTCTAGTCAGCAAGGTAGTTTCACCACACAGTTAATTACATACAGTTTTAAAGCAGTCTGCTAGTTTCAAGACAAGCGAGACATGATAGCACCTTTAATAGCCAGATCTAAAAGTATGTATTTTTCTTGACTGAATTAATCATAATAGTACTATTGCCAAAGACATAGGAAAAAATTATCAAAGTATCTTTAGTAAATAGTTTGAGAGTAGAGTAACAATATAGATCCCTAAATTATTAGGGTGTTTTGAAGGCAGAACCCTGCATGTATAGCTAACATTTTTCATTCTTATTCTATTCTAATTCATTGATTGTGACTCAAAAAATATATGTTCAAAACTGTTTACCACTCAGATATGTATATTCACAACAGTCTGACAAAAATAAAATTAGTCTTTGATATTTATCTTATTTTTAGGCTATGAAATATGCAGTTATCTTCTGTGAATACAAAATTGGCGCTTGCTGCTTGGATATGTGGGCTTAATTTGGCAATGCCAGCACCCACAAAGCTATTGATTGTTAGGATCTTTGTCCATAATTAGCATTAGCTGCCACCAGTAAGTTATAGCATTTTGATAATGGCCTAGTGACTGAAGAGTTAGGACATATTATAGGCACAATTATCTTAAACAGAGATTCAAACATTTTAAACATGTTTTTCTACCTCCTAAAAAGGCACATGACTTATTTAATACAAAAGTATTTTTAATTGAAGTCAAAATGAAATTTTGTAAAGCAAAAATAGAAAACTTTCTTAAATTTCTCAAACTACTCTGCATTCAGTATGCCATTTAATCTTTTTAACAGTTCTATGACTATCCCCATTTTAATGCAAAAAACTAAATCTCAGAAATTTTAGACTTATACCAGAGTTACATAGCTGATATTTTAAATTGTGACTTCAAACCTTAAATGCACATCCCCGAAGGCTAGAAAATTAATTATTTCAGTCACTACTTAATGTATTAGAGGATTCCCTGAAAACCGAGCAAAATGTTTTCTTCAATTCTCTGTATTCGGTATCCTAAGCAGTTTATAGTATATAGTCTATTCAAAGGAAAAGAGAGCATGGATAAATTTTAACATATATTTCACAGGATAGTTTTGATGCTTCTAGATTTTCCTTGATGAAGTGCCGTAATGAATATATTTTTTATAATTTAGATTAGTTTCTGGATGATACGTCAGTCCCAAGTTGACTACCAACTTTGGGGTCTTAATAAGTAACACAGTAATGACATTTGGCAGAGGCTTGATCTCTGAATATAGAAGACTGCAACCCAGCTCTGTTTCAGGAATTTAAGTCATAAGAGTATGGTTGCATCAGAACAGAAAGAATCATTTTATTGCAGCAGCATCTGTCACAGTCTGTAGATGTGACCATACATTTGAATTGTATACTTCTACTCTTAGATATTCATGAAAAAATCGACTTTTAGAGTAAGTGGTTAAAGGGATGATTATATCTCACATGTGCACTTCATCATCTTGTCCGCTATAATTTCGCTGTCTGGTCTCAGAAAGGGAAAAATCTTTGGACGATACTTTTTACTTTATTGACTGTGTTAGTTTCTTCTTCTAAAGTAGACTGTTGTCATCTCTTTTCTTTTGAGTCCAATTTTCCTATAGTTTGTTTATGTGAATGGCTGGACAAAATGATAAATATATTTCCAGAAAGCACATGGATTTGGAACTCTCTCTTGTTATGTTTATATTAGGCTTTATTTTAAAGGCAAGTGAGACTGCTTCAAATAAAACAACTTCAAGCTTCCAAGAAACGGTTAAGAGGAGGCAGAGAAGAGCAGAAACACTTCTTCACCGACACTTACACTGTTGCCATGGACCTACATAAGCAGTGGGAGAACACAGAGACTAACTGGCATAAGGAAAAGATGGAATTACTGGACCAGTTTGACAATGAAAGAAAGGAATGGGAAAGTCAATGGAAGATTATGCAGAAGAAAATAGAAGAGGTACACTTTAATTTGTTGTGGATGTACTGTAATGTTGAAGTGCAGGATGAAAATTCTGTTGACTGTTTTGTATTGGAAACTCTTTTGTTTTCCTTATTCCACCTAAGAGGTGCATTTCTCAGTGATATTTACTAGAACAAAAATAGCGTAATCTTATCCAGTGGCATTGTAAGGATTATTTTATATCATTGCATGAAAATTAAGCATTTGAAATGTCACTCTAAAATGTTTCAACTTATTATTTTCTGACTAGAGAGCTTTTTTATCGAAAGTGAGGTATGTATTTTGTATGATTTTTCAAATACCAGCGCCAGGACTAAAATGCAAGAAAGATATACTTGGTGGGACATAGATTAGCAAAATTATAATTGGGCATTAGAACATAGATCTTTCCTAAGAAGATTTATGAGTAATGTCTATTAAAGGAAATTACATGTTAGATATCTCAGTATAATCAAAAGGAGTATCATATATCAAACAGAAAATGGCAGCAGACATGAGATTTATTCTATTAAGGTGTGCACATTTAGTGGCATATTTATTGGAAAAGGGGTTATGAAAAATAACATATCATGACTCTGACACAATCATTTTGTTTCCATTAACCCTCCCTCAGTCCATTGACCCTGAAATATTTCCTTCAAGCATTTGCATTGATGTATATTTAAGCTTTTGCACCAACTGGAAATAATTTATGCTTATCTTGCTTTCTTTTGGTAGCATACATAGTATTGACTTTATATGGTTTTATGCACGTTACCAAAGTTGTTACTTTAAGACTTCTTGACCTTTTTTGCAGGCAAAGTAAGTGCTTTATGTGTTTATAGTTCTGTCATGTTTCTTATTAACAGCCGTGTAATTGACTGTGAATAAAATATGAATTGGCATAGTAGGAAGAAAGCTGAAGAAAAGTAACTATTAAGCCCTTCTTCTAAAATAGAGCTGAGAAGGCAGGCATGTAGTGTATGATTAGGGATTATAGGAGAATATATACTTCTTGTCCCTCTATAGTTTGGAAAATGTGTTCTACTTGCTCCTTTAACCCCTCTACCCATACTTAGATTGGATCAACAAAGAGATTCCCTGGTCAAATCAGAATTCAAAACTCGAGTTCAATCAGAAACTGACCCGTAGTCCTAGGTCATTGCCTCCCAAATGTTTGGGAAGTTCAGTTGGTAACAGTCTCAGACAATTCTAGCATCCAAGCGAAATAACTAAGGGATGCAGGATTAGTCTAGCCAATTTTTAAAGCCATGTAGTTAAAAGAAGCTGCTGACTGATTAAATTTATTACTGTCCAATAATTATTCTGACAATTCTATAGAGTTCATCTAAGCTAAATATTAGCCTTATCAATTAGCAGGCATGAAATATGTTTTAAACATCAAATTATACCTCATAGAGATAACATCTCTTTCTGTATCAGGGAGACAGAAGGGCTGTCATTTTTTTTTTTTTTTTTTTTTTTTTATCTTGGAGAGTAGCTATACTGCTGTTTATGTTTTGCTGCCTGTGCTATACAGCTCCATAGCTGGGAATTTGTTTAGATAATGTGCTTACCCCTAATGCCTACAGATGATGCTTTTCAATAAAGACTTGAATACCAGCACTGTGCTACCCTTACATACTAATATATATTGCCAAACATGTATAAAAGGTACCTTCTTACAGGCTTCAAAGCTGAGGTAGAAAGATCAAGGAAAACAAGAGGAAAGTTTCTTCACATGGCACAGAGAATCAAGATAATTTTTTAAACTAAAATTAAGAAATCAACACTCAGAAAAATAATCTCATGCCGCAAGCATAAAAGACTGTATTTGTTTAACATTTATCACAAAGTTCTATATGTTAGATCAGATGTAAATTATTAAGTTATGTACTAGAGATTTGTAGATTCCCAGGTATGCACATATATCTTCAGTGATTTTAAGTGATAATATCTAATGAGAGAATATAGTATTGGCTATTAAAATGCTCATAGTTCACTGTTCAGCTACTATCCACAATCATTGCATTTGCTATGGCAAAACCAAGATGTTCATACTTGGATCATGTGAAATTTGAAATAATCCAGATAGAAATTCTGGATAGAACTTATAGACATCTGGGAATTTTTTTTTTTTTTTTTCCCCACACTGTAGTCTCCTGCCTGTATCTGTTGGTAGAATAAATAGATAACCATTGACAAGGGCTGAGTACCAAGTAACTTAGATTACTTTTGTACAAAATAGTTTCCCATCAATAACATTGTTATTTGTTTATTCATACCTCACGTAAGTCCCCAAGAAAATTTAAGATGGCATAAAATTAGGTATAATATAAAATATGCAAAAACAAAAATAGAAAGATGAGCTGAAGACAGGAGGAAGGATCATATATGAAATGTACCAGTGAGTCTTTCTAGTAACTAACAAAAATTGTCAGGTGCATATACTTTCAAATTCAAATGATAAGGCAAACTTATTTCCCAGGAAGAGCACATTTTCCCCTGGTTTTGCAACTAAAGCAATTTTGTTTTCACTCATGACTTCTCAAAACCAGGACAGTTTCACCAACAACATCCTTAAATTTAACATGTCACATTTTAGGCTGGGTGCGGTGGCTCAAGCCTGTAATCCCAGCACTTTGGGAGGCCGAGACGGGCGGATCACGAGGTCAGGAGATCGAGAGCATCCTGGCTAACCTGGTGAAACCCCGTCTCTACTAAAAAATACAAAAAAACTAGCCGGGCGAGGTGGCGGGCCCCTGTAGTCCCAGCTACTCGGGAGGCTGAGGCAGGAGAATGGCATAAACCCGGGAGGTGGAGCTTGCAGTGAGCTGAAATCTGGCCACTGCAGTCCAGCCTGGGCGACAGAGCGAGACTCCGTCTCAAAAAAAAACAAAAAAAACAAAAACTTTTTAGGGTGGCTTCTTAAAACCCTCAAGGTCAGCTCAAACCATAATGCCCACAGAAGTTCAGTACAAATAATTTGGCACCCAAACAATCGATTCATGGCTGCAGTTTGATGCTATCCTGACTTCATACAATAAGTACTAATAAATTTATAAGCATAAGAAAAATAAATGTACTGTATATATTTCAGGCATCAACTCTAGTGCTTCTCTCAACTGAGTTACTGGTATGTATTAAGCAGCAATAAATCTGTTATATTACTTGAATAATACATGTAGTGTAGATATTGATTGCGGCTGTTAAATATAGACTCATTTGCTTTGATAGTCATCTAACAGTCTCTTTTGAAGTTTGACAAGCTTTTACATGACTCAGGCCTAAAGAGAAAGCCATTTCTTTCCTCTGTTCAGAAGTGAACTGAATGAGTATGTGCAGGTTTAACGAAGATCTCATAAAGAAGTAATCTGGGTTCTACTTTAATACAGACTAATAGATGATCAAAGCCTTGCAGTACTATTATATCACGTAGGGTATTGTCATATTTGTTTTAATCTGGATGAGAAACTTTTTAAAAATGTGGATCACCTTGACATTTTTTTAAAATCTCAGTAATATCTAGCCCTCACCAATGTAATTGACCAACCAAAGGAAACATCCTTTGACTGACAAGTGACTATTTAAGGAACAGAATAAGTTGACTTACTATATGAGATTGTCAAGCATTTAGGCAATTAAATGTTAATGTACAAGTGGGACCAGACATTTGGAAACTATGACTTGAATGTTAAATTCTTGCTTCTCTCTGAAAGCAATTATATAGTATGGCTAGTAATTGATTCAGGTCATTCTAATTTTGTGACAGTGTTTCTGTATTTATATACAAATACAGATTTATTTCATTTTTTGAATGATTGATTGCTAGTCAGAAAGAATTAGCATCCATGTGTTGCCCTACTAAAAGTAGCCTTTATGTTTCATCAAACTTGTTCCAGCTAATCCATATTTTAGAGGCACTATTTAGAGGCCGAAGCATTAATACCTAGGAAGTATATTTTAATATGGCAAAGAGAACTCAAAGTGGTTTGCTTAGTATCAAGAATATTAACAAAGTGAATTAAGGGAAAAGAAGTTTTAATTTTGTTTTCTTTTTCTTACAGCTTTGCCAGGAAGTAAAGCTTCGGAGGAAAATCAATATGAATGAACGTGCTAAGATCATTGATCTTTACCATGAGAAGACCATTCCAGACAAAATGATAGAATCTTCCCCAAATTACCCCAATTTAGGACAATGTGAATTTATAAGGACAAATCACGAAGATGGTCTGAGAAAAGAAAATAAAACAGAGCAGAGCTTAGTCAGTGGAGGAAATCAAATGTGTAAGGAGCAAAAAGCAACAAAAATATCAAAAGTAGAGTTTTTGGATGCTTTGGCTACAGACAACCAAAAGGAATGTGAGGCCTGGCCTGTCCTGAGGACTTCTGAGGAAGAGAGTAAGAGCTGTTCTGGCGCCCTCAATACAGTAAGTAAGATGTGATTGGCCTAGAACTGTTTCTAAAGAAATATTTACATTTCAAAGTGCTAACGGGCTGTTGCTTATATGTGTAAAGGCTCTTGAAGAACTTGCGAAGGTTAGTGAAGAATTATGCAGCTTTCAAGAGGAAATTCGAAAGCGGTCTAACCATAGAAGGTAGGCTGGTACATATTATTATTTTAGATGGGTAAATAAAAAATATTGTTTTTAGTTAATGAATCCAAACTGCCTCCTCCTTACATGTAAGAATTAATGAGTTATTAAAATGCTAGGGTGGGAGATAGAAACTTTAATTTCTTTTTTTTTTTTTTTGCTTATTTTTGAGATGGAATCTCGCTCTGTCTCCCAGGCTGGAGAGCAGTGGTGTGGTCTCAGCTCATTGCAGCCTCTGCCTCCCACGTTCAAGTGATTCCCCTACCTCAGCCTCCCATGTAGCTGGGACTACAGGCACACACTACCATGCCTAGCTAGTTTTTTTGTATTTTTAATAGAGATGGGATTTCACCATGTTGGCCAGCATGGTCTCGAACTCCTGACCTCAAATAATCCCCCTGCCTCAGCCTCCCAAAGTGCTGGGATTATAGGCATGAGCCACTACACCAGGCCAGAAACTGTAATTGTATATTTCTCTGTTCACTAATTCTTAAAGCCAATCTTCCAATTCCCTTTGTAATCTATTAGTAATACTTCACTCTTTTTGCTGTTTAATTAGGGAAGACCCTCTGTAAAAAATCAGTTAAGTAACCTCTAAAGTAGTTCTTACTCATTCTGAGCATTTGAGCAATGAGAGTGTGCAACTGGGCTAATTCAGTTAAATGTATCATTGAACGATGTCAGATTTAAAAGTGTGGCATTTTGCTTATATAATCATGTTCTACTAAAATATTTAATGCTTAAGAGCACTTTATTTTACTTGAATTAGTGTTTATATAATGGAGGCCTACATACTTTTCAGAACAACATATTATAAACATGTACACATGTACACATGCCACAAAAAATGCTGTTTCCATTTGGAAACAATATATACTTTTAACAGTAAGTTTTAGCCAAATTAACAAATACATTGGAATTCTCTACAAGTAAAGTAAAGATGGATTATTCTAGGATCAACATTTATCTCTCCTCATGGGGCAGTATGCTTCATTTAGAAAGCTACACAAATGCATTCCCTTATTTTTCATTAGTTGTTAGGAAGCTCAGAAAGAATTTTTGTGCTGACTTGCAGTAGATTTTTTTAGCCAGTCGTATTTTAAACATAACTTTGTCCTCTATTTGCCCATTTAGTTTTGTTTCTATTCTCTGTTAATTGTATTTATCCACATTTTATTGTAGGCTATACCATAATCTTTTATAATTTGAAGAGGTATAAATATGATTTATATTTATCAATGTGATTAAGTTTGAATTGTGATATTTAGCTTATTTAATATAACCCAGAAAATACTTAACAATTTTCTTTTACAAATCACACCTAATATAAAGTTCTTATTGTCACCCCATGAACTTTAGAACAAAGTTCAAGATATTTGTAATTCAGAGACATTATAATTTGACATGACCTAATGTTTCTCTCTCATTTTTCATTATCCTCCCCTCTCTGCTTTATAATTCATCCATATCAAAGTACTCATTTTCCTTCGAATAGCCATAGTATTTACTCCTTTTGCCTTTTACTTTAATCCTATATGCTTTTTACTCAAGTCATCCAAAAAAATTTTACTTTTTTTTCAAGCCTAAATGACACTTTCCATTTGGAATTACTCATGTCTCATTGCACTTTTATTCAGATTTCTATCTGACTACTTAAAATGTTATTTCACATTCAAGGAGAAGAACTTGAGCTCACATTACATAATGAATAAGAATTCAGCAGGCAGAGAGGAGGTAAGGGAATGGCAAGATAAAAGTTACAGAAAGGGAAATGCCAGTAGCAGAAACCCAGGAGACTACATAGTTTAATCTGAGGGTAGGTGAAGTCTCAGGTAATAGTGAAAATGAGAGAGGAGTTTGGAAAGAGTTTGAGTCAGAGTATGTAGAGCATTGAATATAACACTGAAAGGTAGACTTCATTCTACCATAAAAGGACTTGAAGTTTTTAACTGGGAGGTTTATATAAAAATGATGTATGAGGGAGTTGTGAATCCTTTTCTTATAGCAGAAACTCATTGCTTTAGCCATGGTTGCTTTCGAGAGCTTATTCTAAATAAAGTTATAACTAATACACCATGTTTTATTGTTGTTTAGGATGAAGTCAGATTCTTTTCTCCAGGAAATGCCAAATGTAACTGATATACCTCATGGGGACCCCACAATCAACAATGACCCATGCATTCTTCCAAATAGTTTAGAAAAAGAAAAACAGAAAAATAGGAAGAATCTGAGCTGTACCAATATGCCCCAGAGCAATTCTGCGAAAAAATGTGGAATTGATACAATCGATTTGAAAAGAAATGAAACTCCACCAATTCCTCCTCCAAGAAGCACCTCTCGAAATATTCCCAGCTCGGATTCTGAACAAGCCTATGAAAGATGGAAGGAAAGGTTAGACCACAACAGCTGGGTGCCCCATGAGGGTCAAAGTGAAAGAAATTACAACCCTCACTTCCCTTTGAGACAACATGAGATGTCTATTTTGTATCCAAATGAAGGGAAAACTTTGAAAGATGGTATCATCTTTTCCTCTGTGGTACCAGAAGTCAAAATAGATAGCAAGCCTCCAAGTAATGAGGATGTTGGACTTAGCATGTGGTCATATGACATTGGGATAGGTGCAAAAAGGAGCCCCTCTACTTCATGGTTTCAGAAAACCTGCTCTACCCCCAGTAATCCAAAATATGAAATGGTGATCCCAGATCACCCTGCTAAATCTCATCCCGATCTTCACATAAGTAATGACTGTAACTCCTCAGTGGCAGACAGCAGTAGCCCACTTAGAAACTTCAGCTGTGGCTTTGAAAGGACTACAAGGAACGAGAAGCTGGCAGCAAAGACTGATGAATTTAACAGAACTGTATTTAGAACAGATAGAAATTGTCAGGCAATACAGCAAAATCAAAGCTGCTCAAAATCATCGGAGGATCTCAAGCCCTGTGATACTTCATCTACTTACACAGGTAGCATATCACAAAGTAATGATCTGACTGGTATTTGGAAAACCAGTGCCCGCATGCCTGTGCCCGTGGAAAATGTGCCTGATAATCCCACCAAGAAATCCACAACAGGCCTAGTAAGACAAATGCAGGGACACCTAAGTCCTCGCAGTTATCGGAATATGCTCCACGAGCATGACTGGAGACCGAGTAATTTGTCTGGCCGTCCAAGGTCAGCTGATCCCAGGTCAAATTATGGTGTTGTGGAAAAGCTGCTGAAAACCTATGAGACAGCAACAGAGTCTGCACTGCAAAATTCTAAGTGCTTCGGGGATAACTGGACCAAATGTAATTCTGATGGCAGTGGGGGTGCCACATTAAGTCAGCATTTAGAAATGCTCCAAATGGAACAAGAGTTTCAGCAAAAGACAGCTGTGTGGGGGGAACAGGAAGTGAAGCAAGGAATAGATCGGAAAAAGATAACAGAGGTGAGAAAGCAAATAACATAATTTGGTAGCATCCATATTAGCAATGGCTCTGAACTCTGTTTATATGTCCCATTCATATAAACAGAATGGGGGCACAAGTTTTGGACTCTTCTTAGCCTCTTGACCCTGTTTGTAAATAAATATAACTCAACATGAACCTTGAAGGTGTAGTTTTTAAGACTGAGAATAGTACATTGTAACTTTTGAAAAATTCTGAAATGAGATAACATAAATACAGTAAGTGGATTTAGGAAACTGAAGAAGATCAAATGTTTGTTCTTTCTTGAAAAAATATTCAGAATGGACATTTCTTGATTTGTAGAATTTCATTCTTTTAAAGGTTCTTTTTAAGTGTATGGAAAATATTTTAAAAATCGTTTTCACTTTTCAGTTATTAACTATGATTGGTTCAGTCATTCTCAGCATTTGACTCATGTTCTTTCTCATAGGATTAGTCACATTAATATGAATATGGGAAATACACATCATTTAACAGGACCTAATAGAGTCCTCTTATCTGTGAAACTAAAAGATAGTATATATAAACAAGGTTATTCTTATTTCTATGTATTCTTAGCATAGACATTGACCAAAAAACCCCACTCAAATGGACATTTTAAGTAAACTGTTATCTTTTTTGTCTATTTATGAAAGAGTTTAATCTTCATTAGTTATAGGAGAAAAAGAAGTCAAAGAAATTGGTATTTACAAAGAAGAGTTATACAACACTCAGTTTTACTCATATAATGTTTAAGAACCAACAAAAAGTTACGAGGTGATATATTGTTGTTATTAACCAATACTTCAAAACTCCTAGTTTCATAGAATGCAGTGGGTATGCAGCATGGTTTTAAACCATTATGCAAGTTGCTTCCTTCTGTTGTAAAAAATTACTCTGTGGATTTCAAACTCTGCAAAAATATCAGTTATCATCCATCTTATGAGAAATCTTGCCTGTCTTTATAAGGTGCAAAAAGTATCCTGCTTTTATATTTCTCTGCTTTTTAGTTGAGCCCATCAATGCCTGCAAGGTCCTGTAGCTAAAGATGGGAAATAGATATAGCTGTTCAATAACCAAACAAAATTCTCGTTAACTAACAAGAAATAATACTAAATGGTTTCCCTTTTTGCATTGTTTGGGAGTTTGGCAGGGAGGTCCTCTACTATAGATCTTTAGGAGCAGCTTTTGTTTTCGTTTTTTGTTCTTCCCCCTGTGGGAACAAATCTAAAAAATAGGTCTCCAAAAAGAAAAAGAAACTGCAGGTTACTGTCAGACCATGGCTAAAATAGTAGAAATAGGAGGCCATCCTCACTGCCTAGCTCATATGAAAGAGCACAGGCTTTGTGGGGTCTAAGAAGGGTCAATAAGAATCAAGTGTATAAAGTGTGTCATAGAAGCTTTGTACTTTTGTTTTAATTTTAAGGACCAAGGAAGGCTTTTTTTTTTCCCCCATTAAAATAAAAGGAAAGAAGGAAGGAAATAAAAGAAAAAGAAGAAAAGTGAAGGAAAAGGTTTTCTCTCATCAGAATATGCCCAAGAGATAGGAATTTTGTATTAGTAATTAGAATGAAGACGTATTTAAAAGTATTTTAATGATAATTTTAAGGTTTTGATAGTGCCAGTGAAAAAAAGCATCAGATTAATCATTTGGTTTGTGTGCCTTTTGCTTATCACCTCTAAAAGTGTCAGTAACTTGACATGAATGGTTTCTTCTATAAATTATCTTTTTATTTGTAAATAACACTGTAACATCCTCATCGCCCACTAAGAAACATCTGTATTTCCATGATATTCAAGTTACATAACTTGAAATTTTAAATCCTGAGCTCATCATTAGTTCTACAAAGAGATTAACTGTATTAAAATTTGTCAGTGTGAGGAAAGGGACAAGATTATCAAATGTCATATTCCGTATTAAAATTGAATTGTTTTAAAACATTCAAAACCACCAATATGAGACAAGTACCTTCTTTAGTTTTCAATACGTTTTCTTTCTTGTAAATTTACTAACAGACTAATTTTATAGTTGAAACTCATCATACATGAAGCCTATTGTTGGTAGTCAGAGTGAGGAATGTTTTCACTTGCGTCCTAGGAATCCATGTCAGTGAACGCCTCGCGTGGAAGAGGATTTTCCCGACCTGCTAGACCAGCAAATCGTCGTCTCCCCTCCAGATGGGCATCCAGATCTCCATCTGCACCCCCTGCCTTGCGAAGATCTACCCACAACTACACCATTTCTCTGCGATCCGAAGCATCAATGGCTTAAGTCTTTGGCCTGGACTGCTATATTACAGAAGTTCTAGTCCACTTGTCAAACAGAGCATTCTGAGTGTTTACAGGCAGACCTGTTCTCTTCCGACAAGCAATTGAAATCTTAACTTTCCATCAGTCTTCAGTGTTTTTAATCTAAGGAATAATTATCTTCCTGTATTTTGATTTCTTAGGTCAGAATTTTTTAATATCATCCTCATTAATTTTCCAATACAATATAAGTTGAAACAATGTACAATATTGTATATTCTTTCTTGCAAGTGGCAGAAAGTAAGGTTATGTGCATGGCCATGTGTTTGTAGGTGCATGTGTTGAAATAGGAAGTATCCTAGTATGTATTTAGATAGGAAAAACTTATGTGCTAGTGTTGACTTTGAAATTATAACATGTATACCTATATATTCTTTGTGTTTATTTAAAAGTTTTGAAAATGTACAGTACTGTTTATATTTTGTATACCTTTTAATAGGTATCCACTTAAGGCATTTGCAGTACAAATATTAATTAACCACTTCCTTGGCCCCCAGCTACATTGAAAAAGAAGAATTATGCACACATCTAACATTGGTAGATTATGGCACACATAAAACCATATAAGGATAAAATAATACCATTGATATCCTTGTTTATTCTTTTTAAATAAAAATGTCGCAAGTTTAATAGATCAGCCTTGTAAAGCAAGCATAAAATGTTCATAAATTTTTGTATATTATTTGGTAGTCTAGTATGGCTTTAACTGAATATTTGATCCTCAGAGACAGTATCATGAGACTGCATTATAAATGACATGATTAAATAATGAATTTATTTTGTCAGCCTCAGTAACAAACATTTCCTAAATGAGATGCAAAAAGAAACTGAATTATGATGAATTTTAGTTTTTCTTAAAGTTGTGGTAAGCTTTTAGTTTAGCTGCTTTAACATGGAGTCATACATACTTAGAGGTAAGTCATTTATTATTTTCTTCTTTTTTCTAACCTTTTCCTTAAAATTGATAGATAACAAACTAATTTACTTTTTTACTAACAAGGAAGATCAGGAATAATATTTCATTGAGAGCTGAATTATACTTCTCATAATTAGCTACAAAAAAAGGCTTAAACTAAACCTTGACATCCACAGTAGCATCAGGAATAGAAATGTATATTTTGGCTACAGTTTGCATACAGCGAACACATAAAATCTATATTGAAAACTGACAGAAATATGAATGTTGAGGGGCTTGGAATTCTAAATGGAAGATTTTAGAAGGAACTTTGCTCTCTACTGTCACTATGTAAAACCAATTATGTTATGTTATTAGATATTAATTCTATTTAAGCTTCTCTTTTACTAAGAAATTCTTATGCCAAACGTATTCCAAGAGCCATCTCCTTATGATGTATTCGAACCATTTAGAGAAATTCACTTCATTGTACCCCATGACCTGAGGTAAAGAAAATAATTTTCAAATTGCAGACTTCCTGGAAAGGTTCAAGACTATAGCATGGTGATGTCTAGATTCATACTTTACTGTAAGGACAGTTTCGGAACTTAAGTGGAATTAAAGGTCTAGAGTGATTTGGATTGGATGGTAACTAAGGTCTATAAATCTACTCTTTTAATTCTTATTTCCTTCAGGAAGATCCTTTTCCACAGGAAGCTATCAAAGAAAAGTAAACTAGACACCAAGTAATATCACTCTCATAATATGCTTTCCAGCTAGAGGGGAGAAAACACCAGGAAAGTGGAACCCTGGGTCATAAAATGACGGATGTGTTAGGATAATGCTGTTGTGTGACAGTGGAGAGCCTGCCCAAGGACTGTGCAACCTATCTGTTCCTCTCCAGCACTGTTTCCCAAGTAGTCTGGTATGATCTGTGTTTCCTTAGGATATTGAGGATCTCTTTTAAAAAATGAAATTTCTGATCTCACCCCATAATTACTAAAGCAAAATTTCCAGGGGTAGGGATGGGGACTCCAGAACCATTAATAAAATAAAACAAAGCAAAATATTGATGATCAGGCAGATTTGAAAACAGTGACAATGATTGATCTCTGAATGGATGGATGCCCTTGGATGGTCACTTTTCTTCCTAGGACTTGCCTTTGTTGTCTGTAAATTAGAATGGCTATACTTTCAGACTTCACAATTTTAAGCCAGTTTTTTCTACTAACAGTTCAATGAACCAGTGGGACACATTTTAACATCTTTTTATGTTGACTAAAGTTATAGTTAGAGCTGACAAAAAAAAAAAAAAAAAAAAGAAAAATAGCATCTAGTCCAACTCATTGATTGTAAAACTGAATTAAGATTATTTGAATGTTCTGTTTTCTCTTTTTAAATATTTTATAATTTTTAAATAGAAAAATCTATTGGGTAAATGGAAATAATCTTTGAAAATATTTTTTGATGTTTTGTGATTTTTAACTGGTAACTTTCTACTTTAGGTGGGCATTTTCTTCCCTAGAATATACCTTTATTATGCTATCATTGCTAGATTTAAAGGAACTTCTAAGCATTTCTGGAAATACTTGATTTAAAAACATATATTAATAGATGTTTTCCCTAGCAGACTTTTGGAGCAAAAATATTATTTTAGTTCAGCAGAGGATTACTGATACTATGGGCTGATCTCGGAAAGGAATAAGAATGAGGCAGAGAGGAGTACTTGAGTTTCTGTGTGTGTATGTGTGTGTGCGAGTGTGTGTTTGTGTTTGTGTCAGTGTCACATAAGTTCTCCATATTGCCTTATGTCCCAAAGCCAAATATAAAAATATAAATGATGCTTTGTGTAATTCATTTTATCAAAAATTACCCAAAACTTTCATTTGTTTTTATATCGACAATGAAGATGATCATATTTCATTTTGCAGATGTGGCCATAAAATATTATTTACTTCTACATAGGTGATTTTACCAGATTTAGTTATCTTGAGAAAACATCTGGACTTCAAAGAGTTTCTGCTTCCCTACAAAGATCTTTAAAATTATTTTTAGGCACATTTGTGATAAACAATTACTTGATATTGAAATCTTCAGCCATTAGAAGCTATCAAATAAAGTAGGCGTAAAAACAACTGTCTGTGGCATTTGTATACATCGAGAACATTTTTCTCTCCTTTTCTGCAGTGAACTCCAGTAAAGTTGAGTGTGTTATGAAATCTAAACTCAAATATGTACACAGTTCACTCTAGCCTCTTCCAAAATATCTCTAGATAGTAGAATTGAAGCCAAACCTGCCTGACTTCCTGCTCCTGGCCACCCAAAACTCCATATGGCTTCTCGTACACTGACATCCTCTCTGCACCCATTTAACTGTTAGTTGAGTCTGATAAAAGTCTTATTTGAAAAAAGTTTTCACTTCTAAGATTTGCATTTACATCATAAAATTAAATCATTTTCAGGAAAATCAGACTTTTTTATTATAGTACTATTTGCTTTAAATTCGGCATGTTTTTCTTAAGTGGCAAGTATATGCATCAGAAGTTAAAACTGGCTGGGCGCGGTGGCTCATGCTTGTAATCCCAGCACTTTGGGAGGCCAAGGTGCGTGGATCACGAGGTCAGGAGATCGAGACCATCCTGGCTAACACAGTGAAACCCCGTCTCTGCTAAAAATACAAAAAATTAGCCAGGCATGGTGGCAGGCGCCTGTAGACCTAGCTACTCGGGAGGCTGAGGCAGAAGAATGGCATGAACCTGGGAGGCAGAGTTTGCAGTGAGCCGAGATCAAGCCCCTGCACTCCAGCCTGGGTGATGGAGTGAGACTCTGTCTCAAAAAAAAAAAAAAAAAAAACTCATAACTATGACTTGTTCATCTTACCCTGAAAATATGTTCCTACAAGAAAATGTGCTTTGCAAAGCAAAAAAGGCAAAAACTGGGGATGGGAGGTTCTTCAGACAAGTATCAAAAATGATTTCTCGTCATTTTTACTGTATGCATATTCATCACAAAAAATAATTATTTTGTTTTAGTGGGATTAAAATCATGATACTTAAAATCTGATACACATTTCAATGATCTTATTAATCCAATAGGTTAAATTAACAAATTCTGAGGAAAAAAATCTGTTTATATGAAACTATGAAGAAATCTAGAAAGTAGGTAACGGTCTAGATTTTGAGGGACCTACGAACTCAGAACAAGTTCATTTCGAGGTGGGAAACCTGAGATTCAAAGAGGTCTGCATGACTGCCAAGGTTACAGGGACAGGATCCAAGCCTGGGCTCACTCATGTTCTGCTCTCCTGTATAAATGTCCCCTGTGCATCTATGACTTTATTGTTTGCAAAGCACATTAATATTCCATGACTTGTCTGCTTCTTATAACAAACTTCAAGGCAGGCATTGTGATTTCTAAGTAAGAAGGAAAATTAAGTAGTCAAGATAATATTTAGAATAAATATTTTTGAAGATAATAGTTAAACAGATGGCTCTTCAGACTCCTAGCTCAGGCTCTTTTCCCAGCCTTCTTTTCCCAAGGAAGAGAAGACAAGGAAAAAAAAAAACAAAACAAAACAATTGACCAGCTCTTTGTCAGCTTTGTTTTGTTCATTTTATACATGACACAAATGTTTATCTTGCTCTCATTGAGAGTTTCTGTTGATTTCATCTTTCAATGATCATCAAAAGTCATCACCCCTGACTTAAATGGTTTTATGAAATTCAAGAAGTTGTGAACAAGGCTTTAACAAAATATTTCCACTTTTAATGCCTATGCACTGATTTTATATAAATTTTTAGGTAGGACATGATGTTGAATTAAAACCAATAAATAACCAAGCAGTATTTGTCTATAGCATCAACTGAATCCTGACCTCGATCTTCAAAAGAATCAGAGAATAGTTTCACACTTCTTAAGTTACATATACTCCAGAACAAATAAGAGCAGTTCGCTTGAAATATTATCTTGACTCATTTGTGCTGCTATAACAAAACACCTGAGACTGGGTTACTTGTAAAAGAACGAAAATTTATTTCTCTACAGTTTTGGAGGCTGGAAAGTCCAAGATCAAGCTGCAAGCAGATTCGGTGTCTGGTGAGGGCTGCTGTGTGCTTTCAAGGTGGTGCCTCATTGCTATGTCTTTATATGGCAGAAGGGGCCAACAATGGAGAAACAGCAGAATAGCAAGAAGCAGCTGAATGCTGTGTGATGCTTCTTTTATAAGGGCCTTAAATCCCATTCATGAGCGAGGAGCCTTCATAATCCAATTACTTCCTAAAGGGCCTACCTCTTAATATTGGAGATTACGTTTCAACATGAATTTTGGAGGTACATATTCAAACCATAGCAAGCATACAGTAATTTCCAATATAAACCTCACTCAAAATTATAGTCACATGCTGCACAAAACAATTTCAATGCACATATATGATGATCAGATTATCATACAACATTTTTGCTATACTTTTTCTATGTTTACATATACAGATACCATTGTGTTACAATTGCCTTTAGTATTCAGTATAGTAACATGCTGTACAGGTTTGTAGCCTGGGAGCAATAGATAATACAATCAAGCCTAGGTATGTACTGGGCTATACCATCTAGGTTTTTCGCTCAGTGGTGAAATCGCCTGAGTACACGTTTCTCAGATCAGATCCCTGTTGTTAAGCAATGTGACTGTAATTGTGTTCTGCTGCCAGTTTCTTTTTGAAGCTTTATTTTTCATTTACTTACTCATAGCAATTTTAGAAGAATCATTAAACAAATTTCATCCAGCTATTTGGGATCTGCAGATTTTTTCTTACTGCTGCTGCTGATCAGTCTCAATACCAAATTGTCTAACCTGATTTAAATATTTTATTAAAATTTTATGTTTAAAATTAACCCAGTAAAGGATTTTTTGAGTTAATGATATCTGCAGTAAAATACTTCATTTGTAATGAAAGCCAGAGAAGCACCCACAATATTCTTTAGAGGAAGCTACATGTAGGGGGCAAATGTCTCCATCTATGAAAAATCAGGAGATAAATGATTGGGAATAAAGATTCTTCCTAGAAAAGCAGAGGTAATGAGAGAGATACTGAGACCTGGCATGCCACCTAGTTAAAGATAGTGGCCATGTAGCCCACGGAGCCAGAGCTAAATGAATTTATGAGGTATCCTATTTAGCAAAAGCAAGCATCTAGGCTTCCCAGACAGATTCAGGGGCTGGGAAAAGCACTACATCAAGGACTCCAGGGTGGACAGCGCTCAAAGGTCAGACACGCAGTCTGTCCTCAAGGAGATCTCTTCCTAAGACAGCAGAGACCTGACTCTGCAGAGGCCCGGGTAGAAATAAAGAGTTCAGGGGGGAAAAAAAGGAAAATTGGCAAATGCAAGATCCAAGATCAAGAATCCCGGTCCTAGGGACCAGCATGTAGGAAAAGAGATACAGCCTGAGGTATGGAGGCAGGCCCAGTGGAAATAGGAATTGAGAGGTCTTTACCAGCACATCACATCTTTATTAAAGTTGGAACCTAAAAAGACTACAGTGGCAAATGAGGACCCTCTTGTAGGCAACTAGGAGAGTAATCACCACTAAGCTGAAATAAATGGAGGCTCCATGCAGCTTGAGCCCTCATCTGGGATATTTTCAGAAAAAAAATTATAGGAAACCATCAGAGGCCTCACTGTGAGAGACTGGAAAAGATACAAAGATGATGAGGTGGGGACTGATCCTCTCTTTTCTCTCCACTTTCCATTTATTGTCATGTTCTTGTGACTCTATCCCCAGAACCTAAAATTTTACCTGATAATATAATAAATAAAATAAACCATCTCTACTTTCATATAATTGACAATAAAAAAAATTAGAAAATATATTTTTCTTCAATTAAAATAAAAAATGGGCACATAATTAAAGAGTAGGACCATTTTTATAACTTACGAAATTACTCAAAATTGCCATTATAAATCTGAAGTAGATTAGCATAGGGAACACCTGTACTGCATTGGTAAGAATAAATACAGTCTCATGGAGAAAGAAATACCATGTGAGTATAAGGAAAGGCAGTGAAATGGAATCGACCTATCCTGAGCTCCAGCTACAGGTGGGGTGATGGGCTGCATGCAGCACAGGAAAAGGAACCCCGAGAGCAAGAATATCCAGCGTTGACCCACTATTGTGCAGTGAGAAAGGTCGGGCTCTGAGAACAGAAACTTTCCGCCACACGGCTACTTCCCTCTGTTGTGGGAAGAGGAGGTGCTTCCAGATGGATCTGTGCAGACAGGTATCCCTGGAGGTCGCCCAATTCTATCAACTGACTTCTTTCACACTCATCCTAAGAGCCTTCTGATTCTCAGATTAACTACTTAGGTCCTTAGAGAAATTAAAGAGAATCTAAATCAGTGTTTCTTGACTGTTTCCAGAAAGTTTTTTCTAACTGGAGAGAAAAATAGTCCTCTAAAGGTCTCTGATAGTATCTAAAGCAGCCCATTGTTAAGAGAAAATTCTTTAACTTTGAAGGGTTTTAACTTGAAAATGTTTATAAACAAACCAGGATTTTATCTGCTTCATCCACTGATTATGCCAAGCACTTAGAAAAATGCCAGCAGAGATTACGTTGCATGAATTAAGATTTCAGCCAGGCACGGTGGCTTACCTCTGTAATCTGAGCACTTTGGAAGGCAGAGGTGGGTGGATCACTTGAAGTCGGGAGTTCGAGACCAAACTGGCCAAAATGCTGAATCCTCATCTCTGCTAAAAATACAAAAATTAGCCAAGTGTGGTGGCACACACCTGTAATCCCAGCTACTCGGAAGGTTGAGGCATGAGGATCACTTGAACCCGGGAGAGGGAGGTTGCAATGAGCCGAGATCGCGCCACTGCACTCCAGCCTGAAACTGTCTAAAAAAAAAAAAAAAAATTAACAAGATTTCTTTTTTTCTTTTTAACTTTTATCTGCATGTATTTTATTTTATTATTCTCACACCATAAGTTTTTGTTGCTACAGTTTCTTCTGGGATATCTTTTTCTCCAGTGGGTCCTCCTCTTCCGGTTTAGGAGCAATCTGTTTCTTTTATGTAAGGATCATCCCAGTGTGGCAGAGGAGTTAATGCATGGATTTAATCAGACCATGAGCTCTGTAAGTCCAACGGTGCACCCTGAGTGCTTTGTTCACCTAGATATGCTCGATGACCAGAGAATCTCTGCTACAATCTTAGGTTCACTTAGCATAACTCTGCATTTTAAAGCACGTGCAGCAAAAATTCAGCACTCTTTTTGGACCACTGACCCTGTGTCCAACCCCACTGTTTGTCCTGGACACAGCTATCAACTCCACCCTTGTAACATCAGAATAGTGAACACTGTTTCTATAAAGTGACATATTTAGTGGCTTTTTGTATGTGCATGCCCTTGATGGCCTGGCCAGACTTAAATGAGTGTTCTTAAAATGAACACAAAGATTGGAACGTCTTGGTTTGCATGATTTTGTGGAGTTTTCTGAGTTAAGTGAGTAACAAACCATTTTCATAGATCACCTCAGGCCACTTAGGGGAAGAGTGAATTAATGAAATTTTTACATATTTTAATTACTTGTTATCAGCAAAAAAAAAAAAAAATTGTTTTTCTTCTCTGACTCTTCATTTAGTCACAGCTGGATTAAGAGTGCAGGAATTTTGCTCCACTAAATTTACTTATTTCAAAACCTTGAGCTGACCTGAATATATATGGTACAGTAATTTCTGTTCTGGTGTCAGTATATTTTCAGAACCTGAATCCACTGAAAAATGTGCACACAAATTGAAACTGTTTTCTTGTTGCTTTGAAATTTTTATAATATAATCACTAAGACAAGATGACCAGAATACTACTAAAGATATAGCACACTGTAATATTTCAGATGATTGCTGGTAGAAATTCTGTTATTTAACAGAATTAAAGAAGAATTAAAGATTTTAATCTTGTTAAATATTTATTTAATATTTATTAATAATAAAATAATATCAATTTTATTATTAAATTAATAATGAAAGGCCAAAGGACTTGCAACATATGAAATATCATAAGGCTGTCTCTTCTATTGTCTTAGGAAAACAATAGTTGAAGGGCCTTTTTGAAGGAGGAAAAATAACAAATTACATAGACTTTAATTTTGTGTAGTTGAATTAAGTGTTCAAAATTTTATTGTTGATAAAAACTTCACAGCTCTCACACTTTAATTCTGTTGCAATCTTATTGCACAGAATTAAAAGTGAAATGTAATTCACTAATGAAATCTTTCACAGTTTCGCTTTCACAGAGAAGTTACCCTTAAAATGTCTTGGCTGAGTAAGCCAACTTTGAGAACCAGTTTACCATTAGGCAAAACAATAATTAGGCATTTTAACCTATGTTTTAGGCATTGTTATGGAAAGGTTTTTAGTTCTCCACTTTAAAAAGAGTAATTCCAATAATTGAAAATCTGATCAGTGTTTTTCTCTGCCTAAACCAGCAAATACATATGTCAAAGAGCAAGTTTTCAAACTCATCTCCCATTTCTTTCTTTCTTTTTTCTTTTTTTTTTTTGGGCGGGGGGGAGGACAGAGTCTTGCTCTGTTGCCCGGGCTGTAGTGCAGTGGCCGGATTTCAGTTCATTGCAACCTCCACCTCCCAGATTCAAGCGATTCTTCCACCTCAGCCTCCTGAATAACTGGGATTACAGGCTCCGGCCACCACATCTGACTAATTTTTTGTATTTTTAGTAGAGATGGGGTTTCACCGTGTTGGCCAGGCTGGTCCTGAACTTCTGAGTAACTGGGACAACAGGCGCCTGCCACCATGCCCAGCTAATTTTTTTTTTTTTTTTTTTTTTTTTGTATTTTTAGTAGAGACAGGTTTTCACCGTGTTAGCCAGGATGGTCTCAATCTCCTGACCTCGTGATCTGCCCCTTCTCAGCCTCCCAAAGTGCTGGGATTACAGGTGTGAGCCACCACACCCTGCCTTTGTCAGTTTATTGTTAAGCTTCAAACAAGTTTGACCTTAACTTCAGTGTGGAATTCACCAAGTTTTTGCTTGATTGGGGTTTGTTGTTGTTGTTAGTGTAAATAGACTTTAAGTTAATTATCAAGTAATTTTGGCTTTTCAATTGTGGTTTTCATTCCTAGCGAATATTTTTTTCTTTTGTTAACACAATGTTTTCTGGTTGTTTGAATAGTTTGTTTTTATGTTACCTACAAAAAACAATGAAGATTTATGTAATATTCTCAGGATTTTATCCACTGAAAGATATAAAGTATCAAACCTTTGGCAGTTACACAATATTAAAGCTATTTTAAATATGCCTCTCAGTATATCTACTATTTTTAGATGGCATCCACCTACTACCAGTAGTAAAGAAAATTGTCTGTGATATTTTTCACCATCAATTTCTTTGGGAAAGCCTTATCTCTCCAATCTTTGCAGATTTCTGATTGTACTGAAATTTTTTAATTATCTTTCCTATTTTACCCAATATCAAATTTATGATTCAAACTTTCTGTATTAAATCACAATATCTGTTTCCCATTGGAAATACAATTTTAAAATTATTACACTTTAAATGTATAAATGGAAAAAAATGATAACTACACACAAAACAGAATATTTAGTGGGTGGCAAGGGTCATACTTACCTGCTATTAGTAGGAAGTAGAACTAATGGGAATCACATGCTTGTAAACAAAGTATACAATGAGAGTAACTTAAAAACGTTTAAGCTCCATTTTGGAATCCATGACTTCTGGAGGGGTGTAATCTAAAACAGTGATTCCTGCAGTGGGAAAATAATTTATCAAAACACTGGCTGTATGGGTCTCTGAGTTTATATGAAGACATCACAATTTTCAGCTCTTTTACTCTGGTAGCCAGTGCCATGAGCAACCTCAGCACATGCTGTTCTTCCCCTAGTAGCTTGCCCACATCAACTGTTTGGAAGTGCAAGGTTAATGCCACTTTATTCTCCAAGCACAGAAGTGCCAAATTTTCTAATCGGCAATTGCACATAGAAATTTATGGTTTCCGCCGGTAATCGCAGCACTTTGGGAGGCCGAGGTGGGCGGATCACGAGGTCAGGAGATCAAGACCATCCTGGCTAACACGGTGAAACCCCGTCTCTACTAAAAATACAGAAAAAATTAGCTGGGCGCGGTGTGGCGGGCGCCTGTAGTCCCAGCTACTCGGCAGGCTGAGGCAGGAGAATGGCCTGAACCCAGGAGGCGGAGCTTGCAGTGAGTCAAGATCGCACCACTGCACTCCAGCCTGGGCGACAGAGCAAGACTCCATTTCAAAAACTAAAAAAAAAAAAAAATTTATGCTTTCCAGGCTTAAATAAAAACAACACAATATTCACCAAGAAAGAAAATAAAATTTTCTTAGGTTCATTGAGTTGGCATATACCAAACACATTTTTTAAACTTTTTGTTGTGAACTGAGAATAAACTCATGGGAGGTTGTAAAAATGGAAAAGTCCCATGCAGCCTTCAATCAGCTTCCTTTGATGATGACATCTTTTATCAGTGTAGTAAAAACTCAAAACTGGGAAATAAACATTAACACATTAGTGTTTAAAAATCTGCATTCATTGTGTGTGTGTGTGTGTGTGCATGTGTGTGTGTTTCTATGCACCCTTTTCCATGTACAAATTTGTGTAATTGCCACTATAGTCAAAATACAGATTTGTTGACCACCACAAAAGAACTCCTTTCTACTACCTTTTTGTGTCTCCTCTTCCCCACTATGTTCCTGTGCCATGGCAGCCACTGATCTGGTCACCATCTCTGTAGTTTTGAGGGTATTATGTGAATGGAACCATACAGTATGTAATATTTTGAAATTAACTTTTTTCAGTAACCAAAATGCCCTTGGAGTTCATTCAGATTATTGCATAGTATCAATAGCTCATTACTTTTTATTGCTGAGTAGTATTCTATTGTATGGATGTACCAGAACTTTTTCAACCATATACTCATTTAAAGACATTTGTGTAATTTCCAGTATTTTACTATATCAACTGTTATTAACATTCAAATAAATGTGTGAACATGTTTTAATTTCTCTGGGATAAATGCCCCAAAAATAATTCCTAGTTGTACTATAACTACATGTTTAGGTTTATAAAATCTGGCAGACTATTTTTCAGAGTGACTGCACCATTTTCCATTCCCAACAGCAATGCATGAGAAATTCAGTTTCTCCTCATCCTCACTGATATTTGTTATTTACAGTCTGCCTTTCCTATTCACAGGAGATTGGTTCCAGGACTCCTCCTCTGACTGATACCATATCCACTGATGTTCAAGTCCCTTATATTAAATGAGAAGTGTCGCATATTATATAGGGGCAACTATATAATTATTTTGTATTTTAGATGTTCTGAGAGATATATAATATTATCTCATTGTGGTTTTAATTTGCATTTCCTAATGACTAATGATGTTGAACATCTTTAAATGTGCTTATTTGCATGCAATTCATGTGTCATTTTTTACAAAATGCTTTTACATATCTTTTGCCCATTTTCAAATGGGATTTTTTTTAATGTTGACTTTTGAGAGTTATTTATAGATTCTTGATATAAGGCCTTTGTCAGATATGTGACCTGCTGTTATTTTATTCCAATCTGTAGTCTGTCTTTTCAACCTCTTCACACAGTGTTTTGTGGGGGAAAAGTTTTTAATTTAATGAAGTCCAATTTATTAATTTTTTTCACTTATGAATCATGTTTCTAGTGTCAAGTCTGAGAACCTTTCCCCTTGCCATAGGTCCCAAAGATTTTCTCCTATATTATATTCTAAAAGTTTTATAGTTTCATATTTTATATTTAAATCTATCATCCATTTTGAGTTAATTTCTTTAAGTTGTGAAGTTTAGATTGAGTTTCATTTTTTTCTCATTCTTATTCCTCTTTTTCACATTTCTTGTTCTCTTCACATATTTTAGAACACGACTTTGGTTTATCGAGAATGTTTCTCAATGTATCTCTTTGTATAGTTTTTAATGGTTGCTCTCATTACCATGTTCAGACATCGCTTGTTACAGTCTACTAGTATCAACATCTTATCACTTTGAGTGAAGTGTAGTAACCATACCTTTATTTAGATCATTTTGCTCACCATGTTTTTAAATATAAATGTCTTCAATATTTTCTCTATATATTTTAAGTACCAAATCAGATGATGTTATAATTCTCATTTCAACTTCAAACATGATTTAAAAACTCATGAGACAAAAATATAGTCTATAATTTTTACCCCTATTTTTAGCCATTTCCTTTTTAAATTCCTTCCTCCTGAAATCCCAGCCTCCTTCTGTTAGTGTTTCCTTTCTCCTTAGAGAACACCCATATATATATATATTTTTTTAGACGGAGTCTTACTCTGTCCCCCAGGCTGGAGTGCAGTGATATGATCTCGGCTCACTGCAAGCTCCACCTCCCAGGTTCAAGCCATTCTCCTGCCTCAGTCTCCCAAGTAACTGGGACTACAGGCGCCCGCCATCACGCCCGGCTAATATTTTTTGTATTTTTAGTAGAGACGGGGTTTCACCGTGTTAGTCAGGATGGTCTCGATCTTGCTGGGATTACAAGTGTTAGCCACCGCGCCTGGACCCTTTTAGACATTTTTTAAGGGTAGTTCTTCTGGCAAGAAACTTTCTTAGGTTACTTTCATCTGAGAATGTCTTTACTTCTTCCTTCCTGTGGATATTTTTACTGAGGTTGAAACCAGAACAACGTTGTACCACTTTCTCCTTGCTTTCACAGGTTCAGATAAAACAATTCACTTTAATAATTTCCCTCCATAGATAATGTAGTCCTTCTCTACAGTGTGTTCTAAGATTTTATTTCATTTTGTTTTGTTTTTATTTAGCTCTCAGAAGTTTCATTATGATATGTCTTGGCATAGATTTCTTTAATAAGTTTATCTTGTTTGAGTTTCACTCAATATTTTGAACTGGTAGGTTTATGTCTTTCACTAACTTTAGGAAGTTTTCAGCCATTATTTCTTTGAATAATCTTTAGTATCCAGTCTTATTTTATAGGGCTCTAGTGATATAAATGTATCTTTTGTTATTATATTATAGATATATTTATTAACTTTTAATATTGAACCAGCCTTGTATTTCTGGAACAAACCTTACTTAGTCATTTTACATATATATTAATTATATATATTAATATGTATAAAATATCATTTATATATATCACATATATACACACACACACACCACTAGATTCAGTGTGCTAGTATGTAGTTGAGGATTATTGTGTCTAAATTCTTGAGAGATTGAGAGATACTGATCAGTTGGTTGTTTTCCTTCTTTGTGCTATGTGGTTTTGGCATTAGCATACTACTGGCTTCATAAAATGAGTTGGGACTGAAAGCAGTGCTCATGCCTATAATCCCAGCACCTTGGGAGGCTAAGGCAGGAGGATCTCTTGAGTCCAGGATTTCGAGACCAGCTTGGGCAAAATGGCAAAACCCTATGTCTACAAAAAAATACAAAAATTGGCCGGGCATGATGGGGCACACCTGTAGTCCCAGCTACTTGGGAGGTTGAAATGGTAGGATCGTTTGTGCTCAGAAGGCAGAGGGTGTAGTGAGCCCAAATCGTGCCACTGCACTATGGCCTGGGCAACAGAGTGAGACCCTGTCAAAAAAAAAAAAAAAAAAAAAGAGTTGGGAAGTGTTTCCTCCACTTCTGTTTTCTCAAAGAGATTATGTAGAATTGAAATTAATACTAATTCTCACTTAAATATTTGGTAATATTCTCCAGTGGAATAATTTGAACCTGGAGATGTCTTTTTAAAATATTTTTAGACTATAGATTCAATTTTTTTGGAATTGTTAGACTAATTAGGTGATGTCACTCAGGTTGGATGTTTGGTAGTTTGACTTTTCAGAGGATTTGGTCCATCTCATCTAAATTGCTGTATTTGTATATGCAGAGCTGTTTATAGTGCTTCCTTTATATCATTTTAATGGCTGCATAACGTGTAAAGATATTGCTTGTTTTGTTTTTGATATTCCTAATTTGTGCCTTCTATTTTTTAATATTTATCAGTCTTGCTAGAAGTTTATTCATTTCGTTGATCGTTTCAAATAACCAGCTTTTTGTTTCATTGATTTTCTCTACTTTCTGTTTTCAATTCCAGTGATCTCTGCCCTTTATTATTTCCTTTCTTCAATTTGCTTTGGGCCAATTTTGCTAATTTTTCTTCTAGTTTCTTGCGATATAATCCGTATCAACGAAAGTTTAATGAGCACTTGAAAAGAATGTGTGGCCGGGCACGGTGGCTCATGCCTGTAATCCCAGCACTTTGGGAGGCCAAGGCAGGCGGATCACCTGAGGTCGGGAGTTCGAGACCAGCCTGACTAACATGGAGAAACTCCGTCTCTACTAAAAATACACAAAATTAGCCGGGCGTGGTGGCACATGCCTGTAATCCCAGCTGCTTGGGAGGCTGAGGCAGGAGAATCGTTTGAACCCGGGAGGCGGAGGTTGTGGTGAGCCGAGATCGTGCCATTGCACTCCAGCCTGGGCAACAGGAGCAAAACTCGGTCTCAAAAAACACAAATAAAAAAATAAAAAAGGAATGTGTATTCTGCTTTTTGATGTATAGTGTTCTGTATATCTCTATTAGATCCTGTTTGTTGGTTGTGTAGTTCAGTCTTCTATATCCTTGATGATCTTCTATCTAGTCCTGCTATCAACTGTTGAGAGAGTGGCATTAACATCCTCAACTATAATTTTGGATTAGAGTCTATCAATTTTTGCTTCATGTATTTTGAAGTCAGTTTCTATGTCTCCTTGGTGTATTGACCTTTTTATCATTATATAATCTCCCTTTGTGCTTGGTAACTTTCTTTTCTCTGATTTCTAGTTTATCTCATATTAATATATCCACTTCTGCTCTTTTTAAATTAATGTTTACATATCTTTTCCATCTGTTTACTTTCAACCTACTTACATTGTGGGTTATCTGAAGTTAGTTTGTTGTAGCCAACAATAAACTTGGCTCATTTTTTAAACCCACACTGCCAATCTCTTTTAATAGGTGTAATTACATCATTTATATTTAAAGTAATTATTGATATGTTAGTACTTAAAGTCTGTATTTTTAATTTTTTTTTTTTTTTTTGAGACAGGGTCTTGCTCTGTCACCCAGGCTGGAGTGCAGTGGCACAATTCCAGCTCACTGAAACCTCCACCTGCCCGGCTCAAGCAATTCTCTTGCCTCAGCTTCCCGAGTAGCTGGGACTACAGGCGTGTGCCACCATGTCTGGCTAATTTTTTGTATTTTTAGTAGAGATGGGGTTTCACCATGCTGGCCAGGCTTGTCTTGAACTCCTGTCCTCCTGTCCACCTACCTTGGCCTCCCAAAGTGCTGGGATTACAGGCGTGAGCCATCATGCCCAGCCTATCTTTTTAAATTTTATATGCTGGATATAAATCCTGTATCAGATATATAATTTGCAAATATTATGTCTCATTCTGTATGCTGTCTTTTCATTTTCTTTATTGTGTCCTTTGAAGCACAAAAGTTTTTAATTATGAAGAAGTGCAATTGATGGATTTTTTTTTTCCTTTTATCACTTGTGCATTTAATGTCATATCTTAAAAAATCTATTTCCTAAAGTAAGGTCATAAAGATTAGCTTCTATACTTTCTTATAAGCATTTCGTTGTTTTAGCTCTTACATTTAGGCCTGGATTCATTTTTAGTTAATTTTGTATATGGTGTGAGCTACAGGTCTAACTACATGATTTTGGATGTGGATACACAATATCCCCAGAATCATTGATAAAAAGTAATTGATCTGGCTGTGTGTGGCAGCTTATGCCTGTAATTCCAGCACATTGGGAGGCCGAGGTGGACAGATGACTTGAGGTCAGGAGTTCAAGACCAGCCTGGTCAACGTGGTGAAACCCCATCTCTACTGAAAACACAAAAATTAGCTAGGCATGGTGGTGGGTGCCAGTAATCTCAGCTACTCAGGAAGCTGAGGCACAAGAGGTTGCAGTCAGCCAAGATTGCACCACTGCACTCCAGCTTGGGTGACAGAGTGAGGCGCCATCTCAACAAAAAGGAAAGACAGAAAGAAGGAAGGAAGGAAGGAAGGAAGGAAGGAAGGAAGGAAGGAAGGAAGGAAGGAAGGAAGGAAGGAAGGAAGGAGAAAGAAAGAAAGAAAGAAAGAAAGAAAGAAAGAAAGAAAGAAAGAAAGAAAGAAAGAAAGAAAGAAAGAAAGAAAAGAAAAAAATTAAGTATTTAATTTGCTGATGCTATTATAAATTGAACATTTTTCTTGATTTCATATTACAATTTATTTTGTATATTGACTTTGTGGCCTGCAGTCTTGCTGAATTAACTCATTTGTGCTAATATTTTTCTGTGCAGGATTCCTTGGGATCTTTCACATACAAGAATGTGACATCTGCAAATAGAGTTTTACTAGTTTCCATCTAATCTGGGTACCTTTTCTTCATTTTCTGCACTAATTGACATAGAACATCCAGCACAAAGTTGAATAGAAGTAGCAAGAGTGGATATCCTTGTCTTATTCCTAATACTAGGGGGAAGAATTCAGTCTTCCACCATTAGTTATGAAGTTTACTATAGGTTTTTCATGGATCTTTATCAGTTTGAAAATGTTTCCTCATATTTCTAGTTAGTGGAATATTTTAAACATAAAAGGGGTTTGGTCTTTGCCAAAATCTTTTTTCAAATCTGTTGAGATGATCATGTTAATTTTGTCTTTTATTCTACTGATACAGTGTATTACATGGAATGATTTCATGTATTAAACCAATGTTGCATTCCTGTGATAAATTCCACTTGGTTATGGTATAATCCTTTGTATATGTCGATAGCTTCAGTTTGATAATGTTTTGTTGAAATTTTTTACATATATACGAATATATATATACTGTCTCTAGTTTTATTTTTTGTGATGTCTTTGTCTGGCTTTGTTATGAGGGTAATATTGACCTCACAGAATGGGATATGAAGTGTTCCCCCCCTCCTATTTTTTGAAGAGTTTGTAAAGGATTTTAAACTCGTAAAATTATCAACTTTTCTTTAAATCTTTGGTAGAATTCACTAGTAAAATCATCTGCCCCCAAAATTTTAAGATTGAAAGAAATATTGTCCTTTAAGTACAAATTTTCAAGTAAAATTTACATTCCAGGAAGTTGTGTTGAGCTTAAAATATGACACACCACTCCCATTTTCATTTCAGAAGCATGAATGTAGTTCCTCATTCTTTTGTGAAATGCTATACCTTCTTAGAAAAGCAGTATCATTTTTGAGGTGCCTCTTTCTTCTGGTGTCAAAGACATATGTTCTATTTGTAGTGTAGGATTTTTAGTGGCTTTTTATCAGTACTTTTATCAGTCAAGGTCCAGTTAGGAAAACAGAGAAACACTAAGCATTTAAACGCGTAACACCAGGAAACTGGAAACAAAGGTACTAAAATATCTAGAAAAACAAAATGATGACGGGAGACAGGGGAGCAAGAAGGAAGTGGAAATAAAACCTAGAGATTAGAAACTGCTAATGATTCTGGCCTGGAACACACACCTGAAACTGCACTGTTGTCTGATTCTGGAACACTGAGTACAAACCATTTCACATGGAAAAGTTCTGCTTCCATTTGAAAGTGTGAAATCATCTGACTTCCAAGGCCATAACAACAACTACCAACGTTTCCCACTGATATAAGCTAGAAACCAGAAGCTTCTCTTTTCCTTTATTCTTCTGATCTTCTGCCAGTACCAAAGGACCCAAGGAAATATAATTTGTAAAGTCCCTGCCCTGACCACACACAGAAAAGTATGTAAAGGCAAGTGGGGAAAATCCAAGTGTTTCTGCAGAACATATTCGAAAATTAAACATTTCATCTTAAAATGCCTTAAACTATAGGAAAAATGATAGACGATAATGTCTGTTGAGTGATTTTCTGTTTATGTCAATATTTTAAAGCAAAATAAAATTATCCCCCAAATGTAGAAGTATCATTTACTTACAGCTCTCAGTAAAATCAACAAAGAGAATTTATAGCTTAACTTGGCAGAGGGTACTACACAGAAATGTCAAACTGCCAGAGAAGAGAATAAACAGGTTTAGTTATATATATATATATATATATTATACTCAGGGTATTAATTTGTCATATCAAGGAAAAGAGCAAGGAATAAGACTTTCACCATAAAAGCACTCAACCCATTCCAAAGAGGGAAGCGGAAGGATAGGAGATTCATAAACCACTGAGGGCTATTCCTTAAGTTTTATTTCACATATGTGACTTAAGCAAGCACCTGTAACCCAGGTCATCCTGAAATAATTTACAAAACCAGTAAATATGTTCATCTACCTAATATTTCTTTAATTCTGAGATTTACATTCTAAAATGTTCATGCTTATTTAACAAAGTTTCCATAATTATTTAAATCTTAATCCAGGCTCGGTGGCTCATACCTGTAATCCCAGCACCTTGGGAGGCTGAGGCAGGCAGATCACGAGGTCAGGAGATCGAGACCATCCTGGCTAACATGGAGAAACCCCGTCTCTACTAAAAATACAAAAAATTAGGCCAGGCACAGTGGCTCATATCTGTAATCCCAGCACTTTGGGAGGCCGAGGCGGGCGGATCACCTGAGGTCGGGAGTTCGAGACCAGCCTGACCAACATGGAGAAACCCCATCTCTACTAAAAATATGAAATTAGCCAGATGTGGTGGTGCATGCCTATAATCCCAGCTACTCAGGAGGCTGAGGCAGGAGAATTGTTTGAACCCAGGAGGCAGAGGTTGCAGTTAGCTGAGATTACGCCATTGCATTCCAGCCTGAGCAATAAGAGCAAAACTCTGTCTCAAAAAAAAAAAAATAGCTGGGCATGGTGGCATGTGCTATAATCCCAGCTACTTGGGAGGCTGAGGCAGGAGAATCACTTGAACCTGGGAGATGGAGGTTGCAGTGAGCCGAGATGATGTCACTGCACTCCAGCCTGGGTGACAGAGCTAGACTCCATCTCAAAAAACAAAACAAAACAAAACAAAACAAAACAAAACCCTTGAATTCATTTTAAGAGGGAAATACAAATTATTTTCTTTGGTCAAGCATAGTGGATCACACCCATAATCCCAGCACTTTGAAAGACCCAGGTGGAAGGATAGCTTGAGCCCAGGAATTCGAGACCAGCCTGGGCAACACTGAGAGACCCTGTCTCTAGAAAAACAAAAAAATTAAACTTAGTCCCAGCTACTCAGGAAGCTGAGATGAGAGGATTGCTTGAGCCTGGTAGGTCAAGGATGTAATGAGCTGTGATCGTGCCACTACACTCCAGCCTGGGTGACAAAGTGAGACCCTATCTCAAAATATATTTATTCTTAAGTAAAAAATACGTATATTTTAGATAAATATATATGTTTTTCCTTAACAGTTCAACTTTCTGGGCCAAGCCTGGTGGCTCACGCCTGTAATCCCAGCACTTTGGGAGGCCGAGGCGGGCCACGGGTCAGGAGTTGAAGACCAGCCTGGCCAACATGGTGAAACCCCATCTCTACTAAAAAATACAAAAAATTAGCTGGGCATGGTGGCATGTGTCTGTAATCCCAGCTACTTGGGAGGCTAAAGCAGGAGAATTACTTGAACCGGGACCTGGGAGGCAGAGGTTGCAGTGAGCCGAGATCATGCCACTGCATTCCAGCCTGGGCTACTAAGCAAGACTCTGTCTCAAAAACAAACAAACAAAACAGTTCTACTTCTGAAATGTTATAAAGTGCAAAGGAAGACTTTTCAGAATGAAAAGAAGAATGACTTACAAGAGATCGTAATGAAGTGATTGAATTTTTTTATTTCAGTCTGGACATGGGGTAAGAAGCCCTTTGTGTCTCATAAAAGTCCAATGAAAAAGCAGCTCTGGTCTGAAATTACACCACTACCATCTTCCCCAAATTCAGACAGTACATGTCATGTAATGGGAGCACAGACACAAACGCACACACAAAATTAGCAACCAGAGGCATAAAAGTAAGGTGGGTATCCTGGGGAATATAGCAAATATATCGGCAGTGAAAACAGCAAAGCACACACCATCCCATTGGCTTGTGTTATCTTGCAGAGAGAAATGCTGAAGCAGGGGGATCCGGACGACAGGGGGATCCGGACGCTTGCTGGAAGGAGCTCTAGGAGTGCCTCACCTACTACTACCACTCTACATATTGATAGAGTAAGAGGGGTAGGTTACTTCATTTTGGCAGTATAACAAGGAGAGCTTTCTGTAACGATGCCACGGGTCATTGAAAATAGCCTTGTGACAAAGGGGGAGCAGCAGAACTCAGGCACTGTTATCTGCTTGTTTGTTCTTTGGTTAAGCTGACTCAGATGGATGTCTTGCTAAACTACCAAAAGGGGGAGGAAGTAAGTCACCAACGCCAGCCATCTGACCTAGTCTCTCATTGTATTAGTGAACTGTTACAGCCAAGAGAAAGAGAAAGAAAATTTAGAGAATTTTAGAAGACTTACTGGCAAATAGGCATCTTTTGACTGTAGCGGAAAAAGTTACTATACAGTAGAATGCCAAAAAAGTAATGAGATCACTTTTATATGGTAATATATTTTTGTATTTTCTACTCAAAATGTTTATGAGAACAGATATATGAAAAGAGAAAACAAATTTTTAGAGATACAGACAATATATGATTTATTTTATTTAGCCATTCAAATTATGTTTATCCTTTAGAGTCCTAATTAGATTAGCTTAATTTTCCCCTAAAAAATAAGAAATTATATTTTTTATGGTATAAATATATTTCTTTCTAGTCATTTAAACTAATACACCTTATTTGTTAGTTTTATGGTGCTCGGCCTATTAACTTATTTTAATTAATATACTGTAAATGCTGAGTTATTCACGCGACTGATGAATAAGAAATTGCCATCCTTGAGGAAAACAGTTTCAATAAACATATTTATGATGACCATGCATCTGGGGTTACTAGATTTAACAAATATGAATATGGAATCTTCAATTAAATTTTAATTTCAGATAAACAACAAAAATGTTTTAAAATAAGTATACCCAAAATATTGCGTTTATCGCTCTCTTTACCTACCTATCTTTGTGTTAACAATCAGTTCATAACCACTTGATTGGTTAATTACACTAAATCACTAATTTGAGCCAAAGGTACTCCCAACCTCAGATTCTTTTGCCTACATACATCCAGTTTTGCTTAGGACAGTCCTGATTACAGCATAACTTCCCAGTAATTATTAACCCCACCTTTTCACTCTCAAAAGTGTCCCAGTATGAGTATTAAATTATATAAAAAATTTATGCACATTAAGTATAAAATGCAGCTCAGAGCACTCAAAGGGGGATTAAAAGAGAAACATAAGAAAAAAAGGAATAGTTTAAAACCAGAAAGCAGAAATCAAAGGAAGGGCTAACTAGAACTAGTGATAAAGTCCTTGTGTTGAAAGTAAGGAAGACTGGCCGGGTGCGATGGCTGACACCTGGAATCCCAGCACTTTGGGAGTCTGAGGCGGGTGGATCTCCTGATGTCAGTAGTTCGAGACCAGCCTGGCCAACATGGTGAAACCCCGTCTTTACTAAAAATACAAAAATTAGCCAGACATGGTGGCATGCACCTGTAATCTCAGCTACTTGGGAGGCTGAGGCGGGAGAACTGCTGGAAACCGGGAGGCAGAGGTTGCAGTGAGCCAAGATCGTGCCATTGCACTCTAGTCAGGGTGAGAACAGTGAGACTCCATCGAAAGAAAGAAAGAAAGAGAGAGAGAGAGAGAGGAAGGAAGGAAGGGAGGGAGGGAGGGAGGGAGGGAGGAAGGAAGGAAGGAAGGAAGGAAGGAAGGAAGGAAGGAAGGAAGGGAGGAAGGAAGGAGAAAGAATATAGGGAAGGCTTTAAGTTTACTTACATAGAGCACTCGTAGAGCTCCTAGTTGTACAAGATAGTACAGATGTGTTTCCCGTTCTTAAAAACTACGCTGTGAAGCTGAGAAGAAAATGGAACAGACAGTCTGTAAGTCAAAATAATTGGAAGTGGAAGGGAACTTAGAGCTTAGAGTAGAATAAACCAATAAAGTGGTGTTAGTTATTGTTAACGAAAAGGTAAAGAAATCATCAACTAGGAAAAAAAGGCAATAATTATAAAGTATATTTCCCATTGTAAGCACAATAAAGCTCATTATATCAATGTGAACTTATTTGATTATAAATATAATTAGAAGGATAATCTTCTCCCAACCTAGAAATTTTCTCCATAAAGGTAGTAAAGAAAATTATTGAATAAACATTAAGCCAGAATGTGAGGTGCATCACAGGTAATCCATTAAGAGATTCAAAAAACAGAAAGTAATCATGCCCCCTTACATTGCCAAGCAGATACAACTCATTACATACATGTTTTCAAGATAAATAACAGTTTCTCAGGTAAGACAACATGACAGCCCCATTTGCAAGCATCATTCATCCTAACTTTACTTAGAAATTGAGGAGATCATTCCTGTTAGCTAAGTGACCTTGTCCAGGGGAAAAGCAAATTTCTCGTATTTTTATGATAGAAGGTAGTTCTGGAGCCTGGCTTCCACTGAGGTTAGATTCCTGTCCTCCCACAGTAACTGGGAGATTAAGGATGCTATCTCCCTCGATGTGTACGTTTCAATGGCATTGTTCCTAGATTATTGAGAGAGACATTCCTGGGCTGACAAAGGGCCTATCTAGTCTTCAAGATGATTTATATACATTTTAATGAACCAAGAAAGTACAGTGGGCCCTCTGTATCCAGGAGTTTGCATCTGTGGATTCAATCAACCATGGATCAAATATATTTGGGGGGGAAGAAAAAAACATTCCACAAAGCTTCAAAACGCAGAACTTCAGTTTGCCACATACCAAGTACTACATTCAGTCCATGCAAATGAAGTGATATGTAGACATGGTATTAGGTATTACAAGTAATCTAGAGATGCTTTAAAGTCTATAGGAGGATTGTATAAGTTACATGCATATACTATGCCATTGTATAGAAGAGACTTGAGCATCTTTGGATTTTGGTATCCAGGGGTCATGGGGGGCCTGGAACCAATCGCTCACAGATACTGAGGATAATTATGTTTAAAATTACAAACTTTCTAGAATAAATGCTCTGATAAAAAGAAGAGAAGGAAAATCTCTTATTTTCAGCAGGGATAATTATGCTTCTTATTTTAAAATTTTAATTGTCCTAACAAAACCTACAAAAAAAAGTTGAGAAAATTCAACATTACCTATATCTGGATATAACTGTATTAGTATTTTTGTATATTGTCTTACATTTTATTTATTATGTTGGTTTTTTATAGCTTTTAACATACAATATATACATAATTTTATGTCCCACTTTTTTCTCTTAACATTACCCTATTTTATTAGTTTAATATCACTTTAAATGGCAGTATTTTAATGATCATATTATATTTCATGTTATATGATAGATGATATCTTTAACAAATTTTCTTTTTTTTTCTTTTATCTGAGACAGAGTCTCACTCTGTTGCCCAGGCTGGAGTGCAATGGCACAGTCTCGGCTCACTGTATCCTCTGCCTCCCAGGTTCAAGCAATTCTCCTGCCTCAGCCTCCCAAGCAACTGGGACTACAGGCACCCGCCACCACACCCAGCTAATTTTTGTTTTTTTTTTTTTTTTTTTTTTTTTTTTTTTGAGAGGGAATCTCTCTGTTGCCCAGGCTGGAGTGCAGTGGTATGATCTCTGCTCACTGCAAACTCGGCCCCAGGGGTTCATGCCATTCTCCTGCCTCAGCCTCCCCAGTAGCTGGGACTACAGGCATCGGCCACCACACCTGGTTAATTTTTTTTTGTATTTCTAGTAGGAGATGGGGTTTCACCATGTTCACCAGAATGGTCTCAATCTCCTGACCACGTGATCCACCTGCCTCAGCCTCCCAAAATGCTGGGATTACCGGTGTGAGTCACCGCGCCCAGCCTTTTCTACTGTTTTCTTTTGAAACATTATCAGGAATAGGATTTCTAAGTAAATAAACATTTTCTTTCTTTCTTTCTTTTTTTTTTTTTTTTTTTTTTTTTTTTTTGGTCGGAGTCTGGCTCTGTCGCCCAGGCTGGAGTCCGGTGGCCGGATCTCAGCTCACTGCAAGCTCCACCTCCCGGGTTCGCGCCATTCTCCTGCCTCAGCCTCCCAAGTAGCTGGGACTACAGGCGCCCGCCACCTCGCCCGGCTAGTTTTTTATATTCTTTAATAGAGACGGGGTTTCACCGTATTAGCCAGGGTTTTCTTGATCTCCTGACCTTGTGATCCGCCCGTCTCGGCCTCCCAAAGTGCTAGGATTACAGGCTTGAGCCACCGCACCCGGCCGTAAATAAACATTTTCAAGCTTTTGATAGATGGAGGAAGACGACGTGGTCTTTGCCTTCTTTCTCCTCAGTTGCAGGTTCATTTTTCTCTCAGTCTTCATAATTACATTGTCTGATTTAGAGTGTGATTACATTAATGCTAGATCATGTTGCTCAAAATTAAACAAGTGGGTAATTTCAAGATTGGCCATACTATTGTCACTGTATTAATGCTCATTTTGTTACACTGGTTCATCTTCCTTCTCAACTTACCTATTGCCACTTGGAATATATATTGATTCATTATGATGCCAAGCAGTAACATAGGAGTGTTTGATCCAACAGAAATACACAATCAAGGACAGCAAAAGTAACACATGAAAGACCATAATCAAGCTTAATTTCCACTTGCTCTATTTTTTCACGTATCTTTAAACTATGGTTTTAGCTTTGATAAATGACTGAAGCTGGAGAAGCCATGGTTGAAATCAACCTATACTTCAGTGCACAGTTGAGGAGCCAGAGACTAAAATAATCTACAGAACCATGACAATGGCAGCATATCTTTTCTTCTTTGAACAAAAATCTATTTTTGCTTTCTTTTTTACTGTATAAAGTTTTTTTTGGTTTTGTTTTGTTTTGTTTTTTTGTTTTTTGGGGTTTTTTTTTTTTTTTTTTTTTTTTGAGACAGAGTTTTGCTCTTGTTTCCCAGGCTGGAGTGCAATGATGAGATCTCAGCCCAGCACAACCTCTGCCTCCTGGGTTCAAGCAATTCTCCTGCCAGCCTCCTGAGTAGCTGGGATTACAGGCGTGCACCACCATGTCCAGCTAGTTTTTGTATTTTTAGTATAGACAAGGTTTCTCCATGTTGGTCAGGCTTATCTCGAACTGCCAACCTCAGGGGATCCGCCCACCTCAGTCTCCCAAAGTGCTGGGATTATAGGCGTAAGCAACCCTGCCTGGCCTAAAGTATTTTTTAAACATGAAAATAATAAAGATTTTGATAGATGTTGCTGAATTGCTAAACCTTATTTAAGTAACTCTCTGTTTTATCCAATAGTTTTTATTCTCCTTGTTAATCAAGCAATTGCAGAGTTTTAAAGTAACTTTAACAATTCCTTCTTCTTCCAATTAAATAGCCTAAAACATTCAAAACCAGTAGGCAGCGTGAAAAAGACATATATCCTTGTTGTTCTTTTTTCTCCCTGTTTAGGGGAAGCCCAACACCCTCTGCCCTCACTGGAAGCACAGTGAGCCATCACTAATAATTCAGCAGCAGATATAAAACATAAGGGAAGAAAGAATACTGAGTGATTCTCAGGTTGCCTTCAACTCTGCTTTAAAGCCTTGAATATGGGTGATAAATTTTATACTCATATAGAGGAACAATTTGCTCAACCCCATAAGAATAACAGAAAGGTGGCTTTTTAAATTATCTAGTTGACTGTATTACATATTTGTCTTGCTCTACTCCAGACTGTCAGGTTTGCCCTAGATACCCAATAAAGTAAACCCTGGAGACTACTAACCCAAGTCCCTTAAGTAGCCACTGATGTCCTGTGATCAATGGATACAAAAAAATAAATAAATAAAATAGGTCGCTCAAACAAAGCACCCTTTCTCTTTTTCCATTCCATCCTCAGCTTTTCCACTTTTGTAGCTGTTTAAAAGCTCTGAGTAAAGCCACTGTGTTTTGATACACACCCAGCCTCTGGTAGCTTAAATTACAAGTCGGTCTGCAGTCAGAGAGACTCAAAGCTGTGTCCTAACTTTCAAAGCTGAAAGTCCATAAGAGCTGGCATTTGATCCAATTCAGCATTTAGTTTTACAGCAGAGAGATGAAAAAGAGAACTGTACACTTTTTAAAATTAATATGCAGAATATAAAGCTCTTGTAACAACGGTTAAGCCCTATCTTCACATATTACTAACCAATGAATAAAATGTCAAATATGAGATAATTTGAAAGCATTTCATCACTGTATCAAATCTAGTTCATCAATTGACAAATATTTTTGTTCATATAGAATAGAAAGGACACTTGTCCAAGCATATTGGGTAAACAAATTATAATAACTATACAGCACTCTCAAAAACTTTAGAATAATGGATGGAGAAATAAGGCAAATAATATAAATAATACACGGTATTAAACAGGAATTATAATGATACACCTAATATTTCCATAACTTTCTAGAGTTTACAAAGTTTAACACTCATATCAGCTCTGCACATTTGGCATTATTGTCACAATTCAATGAATGAAGAAATTGGTATTTAAGAAAACTGCACAGGCCAGGTGTGGTGGCTTACACCTGTAATCCCAGCACTTTGGAAGGCCAAGGTGGGCGGATCTTCTGAGGTAAGGAGTTCAAGACCAGCTTGGCCAACATGGTGAAACACTGTCTCTACAAAATTACAAAAATTAGTCAGGCATGATGGCGGGTGCCTGTAATCCCAGCTATTCAGGAGGCTTAGGCAGAAGAATCACTTGAACCTGGGAGGGGGAGCTTGCAGTGAGCCGAGATCATGCCATTGTGCTTCAGCCTGGGTGAAAGAGCGAGACTCTATCTCAAAAGAAAAAAAAAAAAAAAACAGAAAACTGCACTTGCTCAAGGTTTCACTCCTTCACTTCTGATCTTCTAGACATTTAATTTTTGGAATTTGATCTTGGTATCAAATTCATTATTCTGAATGTTCCAAGAAATTAAATGTCTAGAAGATCAGAATTGAGGCATGACTGTACCAAGCATTCCTAACAGATGCTGTATTTGTCTGGGCCTAGGGACATAGATCATGCCAAGTGCAGAAGTTTGTTGGCCAAGGCATGGCAGTGGGAATTCTTGAGGCCTGTCTTGAAATCTGGAAGACAGTGAGTGGACCATCTTGCCTGGAGCGGAGGCTTCCAGTGAGGCTGGGATGGTAAATATAAAGTTGTATACTTTATTCAGTACCCCAGTGGGTACCTAATGAAATATGGAAGAAGGGAATGATATTATGTCTTTGAAGAAAATGACAGTAGGCTTCAATAGGTAGATGAGTCAGAAGTGTTCTTTATATTTTTAAATAATTTATGCCTGGGAACCTAGGACTCAAGACCTCACTACAAGACCTCACTACAAGACCATAAATGTTCAGACCACTAATCTTGGCAAGATTGTTATAGGTATCTTGAGCTGTCAAAATTCACTCACGAATGCTCAGTAGCTAAAAGATATACACTTATGGAGTAGGGGCGTTCAAAGATGGCTGAATTGGAACAGCTCCAGTCTGCTGCTCGTAGCGTGATTGACACAGAAGACGGGTGTTTTCTGCATTTCCAACTGAGGTAACTGGTTCATCTAATTGGGACTGGTTGGACAGTGGGTGCAGCCCATGGAAGGCGAACTGAAGCCGGGCAGGGCGTTGCCTTACCCGGGAAGCGCAAGGGGTAGAAAGATTTCCCTTTCCTAGCCAAGGGAAGCCGTGACAGACTACCTGAAAAATGGGACACTCCCACACAAATATTGTGCCTGTCCTAACGTCTTAGCAACCGGCAGGCAAGGTGATTCTCTAACATGGCTGACTTGGCAGCTCCCACACCCACAGAGCCTTGCTCACTGCTAGGGCAGCAGTCTGAGATCAATCTGCCAGATGGCAGTCTGACTGGAGGAGGGGCGTCTGCCATTGCTGAGGCTTGAGTAGGTAAACAAAGCGGCCAGGAAGCTTGAACCAGGCAGAGCCCACCACAGTTCAACAAGGCCTACTGCCTCTAGACTCTCTCCATCTCTGTGGGCAGGACATAGCTGAACAAAAGGCAGCAGACAACTTCTGCAGACTTAAATGGCCCTGTCTGATAGCTCTGAAGAGAACAGTGGTTCTCCCAGCACAGTGTTTGAGCTCTGAGAATGAACAGATTGCCTCCTCAAGTGGGTCCCTGACCCCTGTGTAGCCTAAATAGAAAACACCTCCCGATAGGGGCCAACAAACACTTCATATAGGTGGCTGCCCCTCTTGGATGAAGGTTCCAGAGGAAGGAGCAGGGAGCAACATTTTCTACTCTGCAATATTTGCTGTTCTGCAGCCTCCGCTGGTGATACCCAAGCAAACAGTGTCTGGAGTGGAACTCCAGCAAACTCCAACAGAACTGCAGCTGAGGGACCTATTAGAAGGAAATTTGGCCAGGCATGGTGGCTCAGGCTGGGTGTGGTGGCTCACGCCTGTAATCCCAGCACTTTGGGAGGCCGAGGCGGGTGAGTCATGAGGTCAGGAGATCGAGACCATCCTGGCTAACACGATGAAACGCTGTCTCTACTAAAAATACAAAAAATTAGCCAGGTGTGGTGGCGAGCACCTCTAGTCCCAGCTAGTCGGGAGGCAGAGGCAGCAGAATGGCGTGAACCAGGGAGGCGGAGCTTGCAGTGAGCTGAGACTGCACCATGGCACTCTAGCCTGGGCAACAGAGTGAGACTTCATCTCAAAAAAAAAAAAAAGAAAAGAAAGACAAGAAAAGAAGGAAAACTAACAAACAGAAAGGAAAAGCATCAACATGAACAAAAAGGTCATCTACACCAAAACCCCATCTGTAGGTCACCAACATCAAAGACCAAAGGTAGATAATACCACAAAGATGGGGAGAAACCAGAGCACAAAAGCTGAAAAATCTAAAACTCAAGAGTGCCTCTTCTCCTCCAAAGGATTGCAGCTCCTTGCCAGCAAGAGAACAAAGCTGGATGGAGAATGACTTTGATGAGGTGAAAGAAGCAGGCTTCAGAAGGTCAGTAATAACAAACTTTCCCAAGCTAAAGAGGACGTTCAAACCCATCACAAGGAAGCTAAAAACCTTGAAAAAAGATTAGACAAATGGCTAACTAGAATAAACAGTGTAGCAAAGACGTTAAATGACCTGATGGAGCTGAAAATCATGGCACGAGAACTTTGTGACATGTGCATAAGCTTCAGTAGCCGATTCGATCAAGTGGAAGAAAGGGTGTCAGTGATTGAAGATCGAAGTAATAAAATACAGTGAGAAGAGAAGGTAAGAGAAAAAAGAGTAAAAAGCAGCAAACAAAGCCTCCAAGAAATATGGGACTATGTGAAAAGACCAAATCTACGTTTGATTGTTGTACTTGTGAGTGATGGGGATAATGGAACCAAGTTGGAAAACGCTCTTCAGGATATTATCCAGGAGAACTTCCCAAACTAGCAAGGCAGGCCAACATTCAAATTCAGGAAATACAGAGAATACCACAAAGATACTCCTCAAGAAGAGCAATCCCAAGACACGTAATTGCCAGATTCACCAAGGTTGAAATGAAGGATAAAGTGTTAAGGGCAGCCAGAGAGAAAGGTTGAGTTACCCACAAAGGCAAGCCCATCAGACTAACAGCGGATCTCTCAGCAGAAACCCTACTAACCAGAAGAGAGAAGGGGCCAATATTCAACATTTTTTTATTTTATTTTTTATTTTTTGAGACAGAGTCTCCCTCTGTCACCCAGGCTGGAGTGCTGTGGTGCGATCTCAGCTCACTGCAAGCTCTGCCTCCCGGGTTCACATCATTCTCTTGCCTCAGCTTCCCCAGTAGCTGGGACTACAGGCAACTGCCACCACACCAAGCTTTTTTTTTTTTTTTTTTTTTTTTGTATTTTTAGTAGAGATGGGGTTTCACTATGTTAGCCAGGATGGTCTTGACCTCCTGACTTTGTAATACACCCGCCTTGGCCTCCCAAAGTGCTGGGATTACAGGCGTGAGCCACCATGCCTGGCCTCAACATTCTAAAAGAAAAGAATTTTCAATCCAGAATTTCATATCCAGCCAAACAAAGCTTCATATGTGAAGGAGAAATAAAATCCTTTATAAACAAACAAATGCTGAGAGATTTTGTCACCACCAGGCCTGCCTCACAAGAGCTCCAGAAGAAAGTGCTAATCATGGAAAGAAACAATTGGTACTAGCCATTGCAAAAACAGGCCAAATTGTAAATACCATCAATGCTATGAAGAAACTGCATCAATTAGTGGGCAAAATAACAAGCTAACATCATAATAATGGAGCAAATTCACACATCACAATATTGACCTTAAATGAATTAAATGCCCCGATTAAAAGACACAAACTGGCAAATTGGAGAAACAGGCAAGACTCATCAGTGTGCTGTATTCAGCAGACCCATCTCATATGCAAAGATGCACATAGGCTCAAAATAAAGGGATGGAGGAAGATCTACCAAGCAAATGGAGAACAAAAAAAAAAAAAAATAGAAAACAAGTCAAGAAAAAAAAAAAGACTAGGGGTTGCAATCCTAGTCTCTGATAAAATAGACTTTAAACCAACAAAGATCAAAAGAGACAAAGAAGGCCATTACATAATGGTAAAGGGATCAATTCAACAAGAGCTAACTATCCTAAATGTATATGCACCCAATACAGGAGCATACAGATTCATAAAGCAAGTCCTTAGAAACCTACAAAGAAACTTAGACTCCCAAACAATAAGAGTGGGAGACTTTGGCCAGGCACAGTGGCTCACGCCTGTAATCCCAGCACTTTGGAAGGCCAAGGCGGGTGGATCACGAGGTCAAGAGATCAAGACCATCCTGGCTAACACAGTGAAACTCTGTCTCTACAAAAAATACAAAAAATTAGCCAGACGTGGTGGCGGGTGCCTATAGTCCCAGCTACTTGGCAGGCTGAGGCAGGAGAATGGCGTGAATCTGGTAGGCAGAGCTTGCAGTGAACCAAGATCGCGCCACTGCACTCCAGCCTGGGCGACAGAGTGAGACTCCTTCTCTAAATAATAATAATAATAATAATAATAATAATGGGAGACTTTAACACACCGTTGTCAATATTAGATAGATCAAGACAGAAGGTTAACAAGGATATCCAGGACCTGACCTCAGCTCTGCAACAAGCAGTCCTAATAGACATCTACAGAACTCTCCACCCCAAATCAACAGAATATACTATCTGATCAGCACCGCATCGCACTTATTCTAAAACTGACCACATAATTGGAAGTAAAGCACTCCTCAGCAAATGTAGAAGAACAGAAATCACAACGAAGTGTCTCTCAGACCACAGTGCAATCAAATTAGAACTGGGGATTAAGAAACTCACCCCAAACCGCATAACTACATGGAAACTAAACAACTTGCCCCTGAATGACTGCTGGGTACATAACTAAATGAAGGCAGAAATAAAGATGTTCTTTGAAACCAATGAGTAAAAAGACACAATGTATCAGAATCTCTGGGACACATTTAAAGCAGTATGTAGAGGGAAATTTAGAGCACTAAATGCCCACAACAGAAAGCAGGAAGATCTAACATTGACAGCCTAACACCCTCATTAAAAGAACTAGAGAAGCAAGAGCAAACAAATTCAAAAGCTGGCAGAAGGTAAGAAATAACTAAGATCAGAGTACAGCTGAAAGAAAAACAGACACACAAAAAACCCTTCAAAAAAAATTCAGTGAATCCAGGAGCTGGTTTTTTGAAAAGATCAACAAAATGGATAGACCGCTAGCAAGACTAATAAAGAAGAAAAGAGATAAGAATCAAATAGATGCAATAAAAAATGATAAAGGGAATATCACCACAAATCCCACAGAAATACACACTACCATCAGAGAATACTATAAACACTTCTATGCAAATAAAGTAGAAAATCTAGAAGAAATGGATAAATTTCTGGACACATACACCCTCCCAAGACTAAACCAGGAAGAAGTTGAATCTCTGAATAGACCAATAACCGGCTCTGAATTTGAGGCAATAATTAATAGACTACCAACCAAAAAACATCCAGGACCAGATGAATTAACTGCCGAATTCTACTAGAGGTACAAAGAGGAGCTGGTACCATTCCATATGAAACTATTCCAATCAATAGAAAAAGAGGGAAAACTCCGTAACTCATTTTATGAGGCCAACATCATCCTGATACCAAAGCCTGGTAGAGACACACAAAAACAGAGAATTTTAGACTCATATCCCTGATGAACATCAATGTGAAAATCCTCAATAAAATACTGGCAAACTGAATCCAGCAGCCCATCAAAAAGCTTATTCACCATGATCAAGTTGGCTTCATCTCTGGGATGCGAGGCTGGTTCACCATATGCAAATCAATAAACATAATCCATCACCTAAACAGAACCAATAACAAAATCCACATGATTTTCTCAATAGATGCAGAAAAGGCCTTCGGCACAATTCAACAGCCCTTCATGCTAAAAACTCTCAATAAACTAGGTATTGATGGAACATATCTCAAAATAATAAGAACTATTTTTGATAAACTCACAAACAATATCATACTGTATGGGCAAAAACTGGAAGCATTCCCTTTGAAAACTGGCACAAGACAAGGATGTCCTCTCTAAACACTACTACTCAATATAGTGCTGGAATTTCTGGCCAGGGCAATCAGGCAAGAGAAGGAAATAAAGGATATTCAATTAGGAAATGAGGAAGTCAAATTGTCCCTGTTTGCAGATGACATGATTGTATATTTAGAAAACCCCATTGTCTCAGCCCAAAATCTCCTTAAGCTGATAAGCAACTTCAGTAAGTCTCAGGACACAAAATCAATGTGCAAAAATCACAAGCATTCCTATACACCAATAACAGACAAACAGAGAACCAAAACATCAGTGAACTCCCATTCACAATTGCTACAAAGAGAATAAAATACCTAGGAATCCAACTTACAAGGGATGTGAAGAACCTCTTCAAGGAGAACTAAAAACCACTGCTCAACGAAGTAAAAGAGGACACAAACAAATGGAAGAATATTCCATGCTCATGAATAGGAAGAATCAATATCGTGAAAACGGCCATACTGCCCAAAGTAATTTATAGATTCAATGCCATTCCCATCAAGCCACCAATGAGTTTCTTCACAGAATTGGAAAAAACTGCTTTAAAGTTCATATCGAACTAAAAAAGAGCCTGCATTGCCAAGACAATCCTAAGCCAAAAGAACAAAGCTGAAGGCATCATGCTACCTGACTTCAAACTATACTACAAGGCTACAGTAACCAAAACAGCATGGTACTGGTACTAAAACAGATATATAGACCAATGGAACAGAACAGAGGCCTCAGAAATAACACCACACATCTACAACCATCTGATCTTTGACAAACCTGACAGAAACAATAAATGGGGGAAGGATTCCCTATTTAATATATGGTGCTGGGGAAACTGGCTAGACATACATAGAAAGCTGAAACTGGATCCCTTCCTTACACTTTATGCAAAAGTTTATACAAAATTAATTCAAGATGGATTAAAGATTTAAATGTTAGACCTAAAGCCATAAAAACCCTAAAAGAAAACCTAGGCAATACCATTCAGGACATAGGTATGGGCAAGGACTTCATGAGTAGAACAGCAAAAACAATGGCAACAAAAGCCAAAATTGACAAATGGGGTCTAATTAAACTAAAGAGCTTCTGCAAAGCAAAAGAAACTACCATCAGAGTGAACAGGCAACCTACAGAATGGTAGAAAAGTTTTGCAATCTACCCACCTGACAAAGGGCTAATATCCAGAATCTACAAAGAACTTAAACAAATTTACAAGAAAAAAACAACCCCATCAAAAAATCAACAAAGGATATGAACAGACACTTCTCTAAAGAAGACAGTTTTGCTGCCAACAGACACATGAAAAAATACTCATCATCACTGGTCATCAGAGAAATGCAAATCAAATCCACAATGAGATACCATCTCACAACAGTTAGAATGGCAATCTCTAAAAAGTCAGGAAACAACAGATGCTGGAGAGGATGTGGAGAAATAGTAATGCTTTCACATTGCTGGTGGGAGTGTCAATTAGTTCAACAATTGTTGAAGGCAGTGTGGCAATTCCTCAAAGATCTAGAACTAGAATTACCATTTAACCCAGCGATCCCATTACTGGGTATATACCTAAAGGATTATAAATCATGCTACTATAAAGGCACATGCACATGTATGTTTATTGTGTCACTACTCACAATAGCAAAGACTTGGAACCAACCCAAATGTCCATCAGTGACAGACTGGATTAAGAAAATGTGGCACATATACACCATGGAATACTATAGCAGCCATAAAAAAGGATGAGTTCATGTCCTTTGCAGGGACATGGATGCAGCTAGAAACCATCATTCTCAGCAAACTATCACAAGGACAGAAAACCAAACACCGCATGTTCTCACTCATAGGTGGGAATTGAACAATGAAATCACTTGGACACAGGGCGAGGAACATCACACACTGGGGCCTGTCACGGAGGGGGGAAATGGGGGAGGGATAGCATTAGGAGAAATACGTAATGTGAATGATGAGTTGATGGATGCAGCAAGCCAACATGGCACATGTATACCTGTGTATCAAACCTGCAAGTTGTGCACATGTACCCTAGAACTTAAGAGAGTATAAAAGAAAAGATATACACTTACATCAATTCTTTCTTTGTAGCAGTGCCTAGAAATTCAAAGAATTGTTGTTGTTTTTAATATAAGAAATTTGGGTCATTATCATCTCTAGTAAATAGTCTCTGTATTCAAGGACCTTGAACATTTTCTGAAGAATAGTCTTGTTTCCCAAAGGCCTTGAGATAACCAAGAAACTGGGAAGAAGCACGGCAGAGAGGAAATGAATGAGATAGCAGTAACAACTGGTTTATAATCTATTAGGGTGGGGCTTTGAGACTTACTGATAGATGGGATCTTGTGTTAGAAAACATTGCCTCTTTATCTTTCTAGATCAGGGCTGAAATCGTTATCTTCAATCTTGCTGAGACAACATAATAAAGGCTACATCACTAGTACTTTCTTCAACAGACCTTGGTCTCACTTCTAAAATTCTCTGGCACTGAAGTGTAAGGAAAATCTAGATTTGAAGAGATCACTAAAATGGTTTTGATGAATATTATACCAATTACTTTTATAAAATATATGAAAGCAAGACACATTAGGATGAACAGGATTAATTTGCATTCTGAAAATGTTTTCAATGCTTAAATAATTAGATATGAACATTGAAGCAGTATAATATAAAATGACTCTTTTAATTATTCCTTTCCTTCCATTTTCTGATTCCACATTTCTTGATATTTTTAAGGACATAAAAAAAGTATTTTTTCTTGTATGGATCTTATATAGTTTGATATAATTGATACCCATGGGTTATGACTATAATTTCTGTGGCATTAAAAGACAGTAATCACTGCACCAAGTCAACCTACATTTATTGAGCCTCTGTACACACTATCATTTTGAACATCATAGAAAACTGGTCCTTTGCACATGCACATGTATGTTTATTGTGGCACTATTCACAATAGCAAAGACTTGGAACCAACCCAAATGTTCCTCAGTGACAGACTGGATTAAGAAAATGTGGCACATACACACCATGGAATACTATGCAGCCATAAAAAAGGATGAGTTCGTGTCCTTTGTAGAGATATGGATGCAGCTGGAAACCATCATTCTCAGCAAACTATCGCAAGAACAGAAAACCAAACACCACATGTTCTCACTCATAGGTGGGAACTGAACAATGAGATCACTTGGACACGGAAAGGGGAACATCACATACCAGGGCTTATTGTGGGGAAGGGGGAGGGAGGAGGGATGGCATTGGAAGTTATACCTGATGTAAATGACGAGTTGATGGGTGCTGACGAGTTGATGGGTGCAGCACACCAATATGGCACAGGTATACATATGTAACAAACCTGCACGTTGTGCACTTGTACCCTAGAACTTAAAGTATAATTAAAAAAAAAAAAAGAAGAAAGAAAACTGGTCCTTTGCCTTCAAGTATTAAAACTGGCTACATACAGAAAATATACACGCTTTGAACCCTTTCCGAAGTCAGGAGGTTGGTGAGCATAAAACAATATTGTAACAGCACAAATTAAATACACACATGTAAGATATAATCAGAGTGAAAATGATGACAGACTAGACAGATTGAGTAATAATATATCTGATCACAGATGGTATCCATATCCCTGCCAGCAGAAAAAGATTTCACAAGGTCCCAGTGTCTTGGGAGCCCACAGATAAACTAGAAGTCCAGTAGCAGGGTGGCTAGCAACCCTGCCCTACTGGAAACCCAAGACCGTCTAATCTTTTGGCTTCCCTGGGCCACATTGGAAGAACTGTCTTGGGCCACAGAAAATACATGAACACTAATGACAGCTGATGAGCTAAAAATAAAAATCACCAAAAAAATCTCATAATGTTTTAAGAAAGTTTATGAATTTGTGTTGGGCTGCATTCAAAGTCATCCTGGGCCACATGCAGCCCACGGATCATGGGTTAGACAAGTTTGTTTTAGACAGGAAATAGCAAGTTAAAACGTCCTAAGGCAGCAACGTGCCTAGTGTGTCAGAGGCACAACAAAGACTCCAGTGTGGCAAAAGGTGAGCAAGAGAGACAGAAATAGAAGTGAAACTAGAAAAGTAATAAGGAACCAAGTTGTACAGGGTCTTGTAGGATGTCTTAAGGACTTATGCTTGCACCCTAACTAAAATAGCCATTTCAGGGTTTTAAGCAAAGACATGGCATGATCTCACACATTTTAAAGTGATTTCTCTGCTGTGTTGATAATTTTTTTTTTTAAATCTAAACATGTAATTTTTATCTGCCTCTTAAACCAGAAGTTTATAAAAATATTATCTATCAGGTGAAAAAAATAAATGCCTTGTCCTTAGTGTGCAAAAATGTGCCTAACTTATCCTCATGTGGGCATGTGGCAAAAAAATGGTACAAATTGGAACTGACCCACCTATCCTCTGTAACCCTGCCACCCCTATGACCAGTTGTACACACTAAGGAACCAGCTGGTCAGGATTAGGAAGGTAGAACAATAGGGAGGTGTGGGTGGCAGATGCTTCTCATCACAACTACTGATCTCTCCTCCTACTCCTACTCAGATGAATACCAGCTTCCTCTCAAGTATATTAACAGTATTTTTATTAATAAAAAATAAAACTTCTTTATTTCAATTACTTTCTCTAAAAATATTGCTTCAGTCATCAGAATAAAATGCAAAATCCCAACTTTGACATCCAAGGCTTCATCAGCACAGCCCTGTTCTTTCCCACATTTTTTATCTTTCCTTAACACAGACGGTGGGCTTCAGCCCAACTGAGCTGCTATTTTCTACTTCTTTGCTCATGCTGTTTTTTCCACCTAAGAGGCTTCCTGGCTCCCATTTCCTCTAGTCTAAATCACACCCAAAATGAGGCAACAAAATACATTTGAAAGAGCAAGAACTTAGAATGAGAAGCCCTGAGATACTAATTGTTTGGGATTTTTGTTTGTTTATTTGTTTGTTTGTTTGTTTGTTTTGAGATGGAGTTTTGCTCTTGTTACCCAGGCTGGAGTGCAATGGTGCCATCTCAGCTCACTGCCATCTCTGCCTCCCAGGTTCAAGCGATTCTCCTGCCTCAGCCTCCCGAGTAGCTGGGACTACAGGCATGCACCACCACACCCAGCTAATTTTGTATTTTTAATAGCGACGGGGTTTCTCCATGTTGGTCAGGCTGGTCTCGAACTCCTGACCTCAGGTGATTTACCAGCTACTTTGGCCTCCCAAAGTGCTGGGATTACAGGCGTGAGCCACTGCGCCTGGCTGAGATACTAATTGTTAAATGTGAGTCACATCATTTGAACTTTCTCAGCCTCTTTCCTTATGTGGATATAACAATATCCATGTTATGTGGATATAACAATATCCACAAGGAATTTGTTATACATCAAATAGATGATATAAGTGAAAGAACCCATAGATTGAAAAAAGGAACTATACTAGTTTATATATTTATTCATGAAAAGGTAAAAGTTTGAAAATAATTATAGGTTATGTCAGACAATATTCAGGAATAAGAAGGCAGGGTGATAAGTGCTGTTAGGAAAGAGGATGAGGGCTCCTGAAGTCTCTTATCCAATTGTACCCGATCGTAGGGTGGAAAGAAAGAAATCGGGCCTGCCCTAACATTTGTGGAGCTTAGGGCAATAGTACAAAAGGAGACCCATATTTCATATGTCACTTAACATCATAGCAACAAAATTGCAAAATATGTGTAAAACTATGGCTTTTATATGACTGAAAGTATGCAAAATACCAAATTTGACTGAATTCAATTACTGTTGCATATATCAGCATGTTTGTCAATAGACAGGTGATGTGATGACTAACACAATGAAGATAAATGTAATGAATAAATTATCATACATTTTATAACATTTATTTTTTATGTCTTTACTTTGGCAAAACCACTAATGATGTGCTATATGTGTAAAATACACACAAATTTTTGAAGACTCACTACCAATAAATGAGAATGTAAAATATCTCATTAATCACTTCTGTATTGATTACATACCGATATAATTTTGTGTATACATTACATTAAATACAACATATTATTTAAATTATGTATATATAGCCCTCATTTACTTTCATATTTTAGGTAAAACTACGCACTAAGCAGTCTAAAGTGAATTTTAGCTATTACCCCTCCTCATTTTATTTCTGAGTCAAGAGACATAATAGGACATTTATTGTAATCATTGTTCTTTCCATCCTTTTTTTGACTGGACATTAGAACATGTCAGGGGCAAGGGCTATAGCTCAAGAACCTGCATAGGCCTAGGTTCAGTTGAAGTTCACCATTGGCTATGCTGTCTTCTGATTTCTCCCTTTCTCTTTAGGGTCACTATGATGCAGATTTTTATACTGGGCAGGGTGAGAGGTGGGGAGGACTCTGAATTCAAATGGGCCCTGTGAACAGGAAGAGAATGCAGCACCTTGAACTGGGCACAATCTCAGAGACCCCAGAAAATCACACCCAGAAAAATCTTCCTCCAGAAACTTGGAATACTGGAAAGAATTTCTTCCTAAAATAATGTCACATTAGGTAATGGACAGTAGCATTCAAGTCACTTCCCATAAAACCATATTGCATGTTTTGTGGAAGTCTTTGAGTATTTGTAAAATTAGGGACATCAGAGCTCTCAGAAACAATCTTGAAATTGAAGAGGAGGCCTGGCACAGTGGCTCACACCTGTAATCCCAGCACTTTGGGAGGCCAAGGCAGGCAAATCACCTGAAGTCAGGAGTTCAAGACCGGCCTGGCCAAGATGGTGAAACCCTGTCTCTACTAAAAATACAAAAATTAGCTGGGCGTGGTGGTGGGTGCCTGTATCCCAGCTTCTCGGGAGGCTGAGGCAGGATAATCGCTTGAACCCAGGAGGCAGAGGTGCAGTGAGCTGAGATTACAACACTGGATTCCAGCCTGGGTGAAACAGCAAGACTCCATCTCAAAAAAAAAAAAAAAAAAAAAAAGAAAGAAAGAAAAAGAAATTGAAGAGGAATTGTAAAATGGCGCATATTCTATCAGATAGAGCCTGTATCTTTAATCATATCACTGGTAGGAATTATTGTCTGGTCAGCTCAAGTAGAGGAAGTGATATGGTTTGAATCTGTGTCCCTGTCCAAATCTCATGTCAAATTGTAATCCCCAGTTTGGAGGTGGGGCCGGGTGATACGTGATTGGATCATTGAGGTGGATCCTTCCTGAATGGGTTAGCACCATTCTCTTGGTGCAGTTCTCGTGATAGAGTTCTTGAGAGAGATGGTTGTTTAAAAGTTTGTAGCATCACCCTGCTCTCTCTCTTCCTCCTGCTCCAGCCATATAAGACGTGCCTGCTTCCCCACTCACCTTCTGCCATGATCGTAGGTTTTCTGAGGCCTCCACAGAAGCCAAGCAGAAGCTGCTATGCTACTTGCACAGCCTGCAGAACCGGGAGCCAATTAAACCTCTTTTCTTTATAAACTACATAGTCTCGGGTATTTATAGCAATGTAAGAACAAACTAATACAGGTAGCAAATTCAGATAAGTATGACTTAAAAATTCTGAATGCTTGTCTTTTTAATCTGAATTATTCAGACTGAGGAAATAACCCAAGGATTTAGAACACTCAGGATGTTTGGGCATAGGATAGGGGTTGGGGGCTGATCACAAGGGCAGGTAAAGTAAATTTCTTTCCCGCTAGAAGGAGAGTTTGAAGAAAGGTGTTGAGGCATCTGTACAGGGTCTTCCCTCCTCAAGGAACAGGCTGGGAAGCAGGGAGAGTCAGGGTCAGCAGATGCTCTCAGCATGGCCTGGAGTAGAGCAAGGGTAACACTGAGTGGGTGAAAGGAAAATGGTAACAGGAGAAAAGAAGGCAGGAAATCCTCTTGCTTTTTTTGTCTCCCTCCTCTTCCGTTTTACCCCATAACACACACACTCTGCGGGGGAGGTATGCCCTGAGAAAGAGTTTAAACACCAGGGTTGTACCCAGGATACAGTGTTGTTCTCATCCACAGAGACAAACAGGTGAGAGGACTTCCATTGTCCTTAAGAAAGCGGTAATGAGATACTTGATAGAAAGCTGAGAGTAGAATGCATAAACACCCTCACTGAGGATGACCAAAAATATGTAAAGCTGAGGTGCGAAAGGCAAGAACTATTAATAAGCCATGAGGCCAAGCAGCCCAAGATACAACAGATACAGGGGAAAAAAAAGAAGAAGAAAAAAAGAAAATCAACTTTATAAGAGAATATTGTTTGGCCAAGTGGGGAGAAACAAATTAACAATATAATTGGTCTTCTAACAGGTGGGATGCAACACTCCCCTTTCTGAGCTATTAAATTTGATTTATAGCTCTAGGCAGGTAGAGGTAAAAATGAGAGGAAAAGGATCAGATCTGGACGTCCTTTAGAACCTCATCCCAATTGGGGTTAAATGTAACGGAAACATAATTATTGGTATCAGGACCCAAACTGATGTGAACTTAGAGAAAGGCTGGGCAATCTTCCTCCTTAAAATATTTTATATTTTTAAATTAGTGTTATACTGTCTGTAACAGTCAAAGTTAGCCTAGGCACAGTGGCTCACACCTGTAATCCCAGCATTTTGGGAGGTAGAGGCATGCAGATCATCTGAGGTCAGGAGCTCGAGACCAGCCTGACCAACATGGAGAAACCCCATTTCTTCTAAAAAATACCAAATTAGCTGGGCATGGTGGCAGGAACCTGTAATCCCAGCTATTCAGGCCATGTTCCAAGACTCTTTTACATTATGACAGACATGCTAGTCCTGCCTCAAGTCTTCTACCAACAACCTCCTATCTTACCCTGTGACTAAGAATGCCTTAACCTCCTGGGAATGCAGCGCAGGAGGTCTCACCCTTATTTTACTCAGTCTCTATTCAAGATGGAGTTGTTTTGGTCCCAACACCTCTAACAAAAGAAGTAGAAGATGAAGCAATTAGGCCATCTGGACATCACCAGAAGGAGGTCAGGGTTTCATCGTTTTGAGTAAAGTATTTTGAGTCTGTATTCAAAAGTAAAGTATTTTGAATCTGAATTTTCTACCTGACTGAGATATAACTTTATAACTATATAAATTGTTTTTAATTTGAAGACACTATACCTCATTATATAGTCATTGATTTTCATTACACAAAAAATAAAAACATGTATTAAAATATGTAAATAATTATACCAAATTGCTATGGGTGTGTGTGCATTTATGTGATGAGGTATGTTCCTTCTTCTTTCCTGTTTTCTAAGTTTATTTTTTATTTTTTTATTTATGAGACAAGAGTCTCACTTGGTTGCCCAGGCTGGAGTGCAGTGGCCTGATCTCGGCTTGCTGCAAACTTCACCTCGTGGGTTCAAGAGATTCTCCTGTCTCAGTCTCCTGAGTAGCTGGGATTACAGGTGTCTGCCACCACACCCAGCTAATTTTTGTATTTTTAGTAGAGATGGGATTTCACTATGTTTGCCAGTCTGGTCTCGAACTGGTGACTTCAGGTGATCCGCCTGCCTCAGTCTCCCAAAGTGCTGGGATTACAGGCATGAGCCACTGCACCTGGACTGTTTCCTAAGTTTATTTAAAATTTCTTATATGGTCTAAATAATAAATCAATGGTAAAAATAAATAAATAAATAAATAAATAAATAAATACCCCAAGGCTGTTAATAATCACCTTGCTTGTAGTAATTTTGAAAGTTATAAAATCATTTTCAACTTCTTCTGCACCACTGAAGGCATTGACTGTATCTTGAGAGATTCTCTTTTCTTGGTCCCCATCCCCTGCAGTCTATTTTCTTTCCCTAACTTTGGTTGCTCCCATTTAGGGTGCTTTTTACCTTCCTCTGATGGCCCCTTAAATGTAGGTGGCCCACAGCTTTCAGTTCTCTCTCTTCTTTCGCCAAAAAATCTCATTCATTACACATTTTTATTCTAGTTTTCGATTTTTTGATTGCCCCTTGCATGTATCCACTAGGCAACTTGTCCTGAAGATATTTCTCCACACTCCAGAAGCACAGGATAAAACAGTGGCTCCTACAACTCAGCAAGCACCCGACTTGAGGGTAAAGAGGATGGCAAAGGAGGAGACGTGCTAGTCTTCCCATGAGAAGGGACAGGTGAAAGGAGAATTTTCACTGGTACACCAAGAAAGTAATGTCTTTCCCAGTCTCTAACTTGCCCTTAACAAGGGAGACTGAAGAGGTTGTACTGTTTGCTGGAAAGTCTTTTGTTGCCAAATCCCACCATGAGGATATCTAGTGTCATTTGTTCCTGGACATGAGCAGTACCTATAGTAAACAATCATTCAAGCAAGAAAGGGTCTCCATAGGTACAACACCTTCATATTTCTCATTTATCTATTTAACAAATGTTGACTATCCTTAAAATTGTCTACAGATCCTTCAGGAAGACACATATTAAACTGGCAATTACACAGATCATTATTTAATTATAGTCTATTAAATGCTATGAAGGAAAAATATGGGATGTTGAGAGTATTTAATGGAGAAGCTTACCTAATTTAGGGCATCAGGAAAGACTTCCCTGAGAAAATGTCCTTTAATTGAAAGGTAGAGGACAAGTAGGAGTTAAGCAAAGTGATGCGAAAAGAGTCTTCCATGAAAAGCAGTTGTAAAACCCAGGGTCTATGTTGGTATGAAGCTTGATACACTGTAAGAACTGAAGGCAGATCAGTGTGTCTGGAATTGATCGAAAAGAGGGGCTAATGAAGGGGGCTTATAAGCGTGCTGAGAAAAGATCTTGGAGAATCCTGCTGAGAATGTCACTCAGACTGCGATTTCATTGTATTGTGTGGTAGCTTGCCTTAGAATCAGGTTCTATGAATTTTTCCAAATGTATCCATCTTTGTACTCTAATGCAACTTAACTAAGATATTTTTGACTGGGCACAGTGGCTCAGGCTTGTAATCTTAGCACTTGGGGAGGCCAAGGTGGGCAGATCACCTGCAGTCAGCTCAAGGCCAGCCTGGCCAACATGGTGAAACCCCAGGTCTACTAAAAATACAAAAATTAGCCAGGCATGGTGGCATGCACCTGTAATCCCAGGTACTTAGGAGGCCGAGGCAGGAGATTTGCTTGATTTCAGGAGGCAGAGGTTGCAGTGAGTCAAGATCACATCACTGCACTCCAGCCTGGGCAACAGAGCAAGACAACAGAGCAAGACTTGGTCTCAAAAAAAAAAAAAAAAGGATATTTTTGATCAACAAATATACAGTATTTCATTTTGAGAAGTAGAAAGCCAAAAGAAATCATGAATGAAAATATCAGATTTTTTAAAATAACATTTTGCCCAGGCACAGTGGCTCAAGCCTGTAATCCTAGCACTTTGGGAGGCCGAGGTGGGTGGATCACCTAAGGTCAGGAGTTCGAGACAACCTGGCCAACATGGTGAAACCCCATCCCTACTAAAAATACAAAAATATTGAGAAAAAAGAGGCTGGGCACGGTGGTCCGCACCTGTAATTCTAGCACTCTGAGAGGTCCAGATGAGAGGTTCACTTGAATCTAAGAGTTTAAGACAAGCCTAGGCAACATAGCGAAACCCTGTCTCTATTATAAAAAAATGCCAAAAATTGGCCAGACATGGTGGCACCTGTAGTCCCACTACTCAGGAGGCTAGGTGGGAGGATCGTCTGTGTTTAGGAAACTGAGCCTACGGTGAGCCATGATTGCACCTCTACACTCCAGCCTAGGCAACAGAGCTAGACCCTGTCTCAAAAAAAAAAAAGGAAAAAAAAGGACAAGAAATATATTGTATTATTTTATTTCAAAACTACATGATAGTTTATAATAGATTATGTAATACATCTACGGACTTATAGACAGTTGCACCAAATTAGCCAAAAAACAAATTTACTGAGGTAATTAAACTATTTTTTAAATAATGGCTTTATTTCCCTCTATTTATGATCTGATTTTTTTAACATTAGTCTGTCTCAACTTTGTTCAGGCTCCATCTGTCTGCATCTATTCTAATGTCAATTATTTTAATAACTAATATTTTAAAGTTATGTGCTGTAATTGTTTCAATTACTTTAAAAATGAACAACACTGGAAAGCTAGACCATGTTTCTAAGTAAGGCTGCTGGTTTAACAAACTAAGTACAGCAGTTAAACTTAGTACTGTCCAGCTTTCCAGTCTCAGGATTAAATAAGGCCATTATCTTTTTAACAAGTTAGTATCTGTCACTGTATTAACCTATTATTTTATCATCTGATTGTTAAGAATGCAAAGGAAGGCCACCAATGATGGTAAAAATGTTTACGGAAAAAGTAGAACAGTAATTGACCTCTACAGATGACCTCATGGTTTTTATATTCTCATATGTCCCAAATTGAACTCTATGCTATATCCTTGGGCTTGCTGAGATGTTTTTACTATCTGCACTATTTATTCACACTGTTTCCTAAGCTAGAAGTCTTAGAGTTTCTTCTTCCAGAAACTCAAACTAGTTAAACAACTTCTAATGATGAGGTTATTAGGACCATCTCTTTATTCTGCCCACATTAACCCACTCATTATTATCCAAACATGGCCTTTATACATGCCATTACTTGCAAGGAAGAATCTTTATTCTTTATGTCTGACCAGCTTCTTTCATCCTTCAAGTTTCATCTCTGATGTTCAGTTCCTCCAAGAAGGTAGCACTCTGTCCTATGCTCCATCAGTGACTCTGTCATTCTTGTGGTATTGGAATTTATTTGCATATATGTCTGACACACTAAACTGTGAAATCCTTCAGAACGGGAAGCATATCTTCTACACATCTTTCTATCTCATCAAGCACATGAAATGTGCGTCATATAAGTCAAATATTCAAGAAATGTGAAATGAATAAAAGGGTGAAGAAGAATGCAAACAAATAGATGAATAGCAATAGAATGAAATTAAAGCACTAACCTTTATGGCAGGACAAGTAAGAATTTTTAAGATATAGGAGGTAAGAATTTTTACCCATTTGATATCTATAGAATATCTATATACATACACATATTATCATTTTTCTGATAGAAATACACTAGGTCCAAAGAAGAGTTCTTACATTTAGGAAGAACTCAGGTCAATGGCAGAAAGAAGACCTGAGAATCTTGCTTTACCAGGTGAAATCAGCCAGCCAGATCCTATAGGAAAGATCTTTCTCCCAAAGAGGACACGTCCCTTGTGCAGCAACTCAGCTGGCTTTTTTGTTCTTATACATTGTTGTAGCTTAGACAACCTTTCTCTATCTTTTAGCACTCCTTGCCTATACTCTGAATCATGTACCTAAGAATTGCCTGGACTTGTTCTGTAAAAAACTCTGCAACTCTCATTTACCCAGGTTTAGACTCTCTGAGGTTGATACTGCCTGATTTGGAAAAATAAATTTCACTTGGTTATTGGGAGAACCCATATGTCTACCAACACCTAGCCTGGCCTCTGTTTCCTCCTATCTAAAATAAGGGAGAATAACTCTGATGACCCAGAAGTTCCCTTCTAGCTCTAAAATTTTGTGATTCTAATGTTAATAATGATAAAGATAAATGACAGATGATCTGTCAGCTAAAATCACAGTCTATATAATAAATAAAGGTCTCTGGGGTTGACAATGACAAAATAAGTCAAAGTGACTGTGTGAGAGAAGCCACATTGTCCTAGTGAGCCACCTAGCTTAGTTAAGTGGGCAGTCATCTCAATGTGCCAGGCTTCACTGCAGAAGACTGGGCCTTTCAAATGTCTTTGAGTCAAAGTGGCAGGCAGAGCTGAAACATCCTAAATAGCTCCTGAGTCTCCTAGTCTCAGTTCTCACAACTATAAAAATAGAAGAACATTGTGTATTAGATCTTTTATAAACCATAAACTGGAAATACCAAAACATGAGCCTCCTCTAGAGAGAAGGGGTAGGAGTTTGTCTTCCGCCTTGTGTGAGAGAGGCAGCAAGGTTACTGATACACTCGTTATTTATAGCAAGCCCATGATACCATGCTGGTAATCTGAACTGCAGGGAGGATTTTAACATTTCTGAAGAAGTGCTGAACTATATTTAATTGATGTCAAGCATCCGAATGAGAAACAAAAACTTTATGTGATAAATGAATGGAAAAATACCTATTGGCTTGATATGTAGGCAAGACAGCTATATATTTGATGGAATGTTACACATCCACACAGAGAACTCCTGACATGACACAGACGTAGCCTTGGGCTTTGTCAGAGGGTAACCACTAATGGGAAATTATAAGCTGTGGGAGACAGGAAGGTGAATGGGTTGTCTGTGGATTGAGTTGTATTGCCCTTACTCTACTGCTGTGAAGTTTCCATCTCATTTGCTAGCATGCAGTCACTCCAATGTAGCACATGCTTGTCCTGCCAACTATTCTGTATGTGAGGGGTTCTGAGACATTATATTCTTGGTCATGGAAATAGCTGCAGCATTGCGAAAATTTGTTATACTCTCTACTCCACACTATAGTTCACGCCTCTGTTCCTTATTCAGTCACAGTAGAGTGTCCAGAGATTTCTTGGCCAGAAACTGTGTGTTCTTGGTCCAGAAACTGTGTGTTCTCATTCAAAGACAAATTCTGGCTTGTCTCTGTCCTCATTTCACAAATGGTATTTTGAGTTCATTTATTTTACTAGTTCTGGAGGAGAGTAGGATCTCCTATTAAAAATCTGATATGTTAAATGAAACTCTAGAGGAAGTTTTGTTAGTACAAATTTTTAAATAATGGAAATATTACATCAGTTAGGAATAGGTTCTCCCATATATATATTTTATTAACTTCACTCTTTCTTTAACATCCTTTAAAAAGTGATACGTTCAAGCTTTCCTCCCCTTTTTAATAATGCATGCCACCGATGACTTCAGAATGCAACTCATAATATTGCTTTATTAATTTTCATTTGCCTTGTATGGGAAAATATTGATTATTTGGTAAGTTATAAACCCTGAAGATTCATGGTGAGTTTTTTAGTTTTTGGAAAAAACTAAAACCAAAACAAAATGGAAATCTTATAAGAAATGCACATGGTGGAAAGAGCATGATTTTCAAAATCAGACTTCTCTAGCTTTGATCCTAATTTTGCTACTTACAAGTTCTGTGCAATAGGAATAATGACTTCACTTCTATGAATTTATTTATCATCTTTAAAATAGGAAAATACTTATAATGGAAAAATATCTTTTTGAAAATTTAAAGTGATCACATATATAGCAAAGCATCAGTAAATCTTAGTTTTCCATCTACTCCTCCTTCCTTCTTCTTAGTAATAGCCTAAGATTTTGTTAAATCCTCCTTCTGCCTCTTTTATTTCTACATGAAGTAGGATAGTAACTGTTTCTAGGCTTTACCTAAGCTGGTTTAGAGCAAGGTGCAAGGAGTTGAGCCTAGAGAATATTGGGTCACCATTCTGTCAAGAACTTAGCCTGTACCAGTTCACAAATAGAACTGAAGCTATTGGTTCTCACACTTGCACAGCATTGATGTGTAGCTGTACAATAAGGAAAATGAAGGTGAGCTAGATTCTCTTTACTGAGAAAATTCTCAGACGCATTCCTCAAAAGATTGTTGTTATTCTGGTTTTCTGGCCAAGAGTTCTGCAAAGCCAGCTTTTTTTAAAAAATTACTTAATTATCTTAGTAAGTTAGAATCTCTTTCAAAAGTTATTTTTGCAGCTTTTCTTACAATATGTTTTTTATACAAGTTTGCCTTCAATCCAGCTTTGATCTGGAGAAGATAGACTACGAAGGGTATATTGTTTTTGTCCAAATTGATGTAACTGGCTCTACAAGAAAAGATCAGCCAGGTGCCATGGCTCACGCCTGTAATCCCAGCACTTTGGGAGGCTGAGATGGGTGGATCACAAGGTCAGGAGATCGAGACCATCCTGGCTAATACGGTGAAACCCCGTCTCTACTAAAAATACAAAAACATTAGCCGGGCATGGTGGCAGGCGCCTGTAGGCCCAGCTGCTCGGGAGGCTGAGGCAGGAGAATGGTGTGAACCCAGGAGATGGAGCTTGCAGTGAGCCAAGATCGCACCACTGCACTCCAGCCTGGGTGACAGAGTGAGACTCAGTCTCAAAAAAAAAAAAAGCTTAGTATGACCATTTGGGCAGTATGTGGTGATAGCAGTAGAAAGAGAGACTATTATATTAAGTCCTTCTGCTGTTACCACTTTTCTTCTTACAAGTTGGAGGGCAAGACAGGCCCAGCTGGTTTGGAAACTCAAGTAAATTCAGGAAGCAAGAGCTCCCTCTCTAACGTCACAACAGACCCTGGGGTATGAACTCAGAATCTGTTATAAAGCTCTTTGCACTGTGCTGTCACTCTGGCTAGTGCAGTGGGTCAGCTAGTGATCACTCACCTTATGCCTAATCCTCTTCTTCTGCTTTGTGCTAAGGGTCAGAAACATTCTCCAGATAACCCGCTATAGTGTAAAGCTTTATCTCTCCTTCCTGTTGAACTCCTTGCCTCCTAATATTACCTATATTCTTCCAATGGAAATTGACTTCCGTTCTTATTTTTCCATTGAAACTGTCCTTGCTAGTTTCCTTTGGGATTTCCTCTTCCACCCCTTTTAACTGCTTTTCTTATATTATCAGCTTTTTTGTTATATACACTTTAATAACTTCAGTACTTTCGGCACTTTCTGAGGTGATTACCAGTGTTAAAGAAAAAATTATCAATGCTACTTGTTAAAGCATGGTGCAGAAGGTTTCATTTGGAACCATCAAAATAGGTACAAGGACCACTGCAATGTGATTTTGCAGTGAGGGGGAGAAATTAGGCTCCACTCTGAATATAGCATGGGCAAGGGGGAAATTGTGACCAGGGAACAGGGTAGAGGTCAATGGATAGAAAATTACTGAGAGGAAACATCAGGGGATACTTGCTAAACTGACTTAGTGCCCTTTGCTAAAAGTGGGTTGTACAAGAAAGTGCATAGAAGGGCCTAGAAGAAGCTTCAGGAGCCTGACTAAAGTTTGGCCAAGCAAGGAATCTTTGTCACCAGACTCACAAGTACCCTTTTTCTGGGAGCCAATCCCAACACTGGGAAGTAAGGATACCTAAGGGCCATGTCTGAAGGAAAAGTCCTTATTGATATCACCATAGCCATTTGATCCAATGATGAATTCCAGAGCCAAGCTGGTCAATCAGAAGAGGGGATAGGCAGCCTCAGCGTTAGCTGAACTGAGTTCCTTGAGCGACAAGGAGAATCCAGACAAAAATGCTCAGTGTCTTGCTCTTGGGTTTCTGGTTCTGCCTTGTTCCTTCTTAAATTCTGATTTTTTCTGACTTCGTGAGATGTGTCCACAGTCTTCCAACAAATTCTTGGGTTTTATCTAGACTAGTCAGAATTGCCTTCCACTGGCCCCAACCAAAAGAATTTAATGAATGCTCTTACAATTGAGATGACTTGAGTTAAAGAAAGGTACCTTCCTTGGAAGTTGCATGGCAGGATTAGTCTTCTCTGTTTTTTGGTGCAAGTTTGAACCAGTGATTATGTACCATTGCATCAGCGCATCTGCTTCCCTGTCAGATCCCCACTAGACAGTAAGCTCCATGAATCCTATGCACCCAGGCCTTGAACTTAGTAGGTGTACCAATATTGTTGAATGAAACAATGAAGTAGACACCTTGTCATATATACCATAGTACCTTTGGCAAAATCGGCTAAGTTCACTTTGTAATGCTACAGTATAACTACTAATACTCTTTTCTTTTTATTTATTTTAGGGCTTCCATTTATATTGCCTCATAATTTTCTTCTTCTACTAAATCTTGAGGCTCAGTTAATTCCTTTGTTCTGAAGGATAATTCATTCTGAACCCATATTATTAGCATAAGATTATGACTTTATTCAGATGCTGACTTTAAAACATAAAAAATGAAGAAAATGAAGTGTAAACTAACAAAAATATAATAAATTAAATAACTTGCAAAGAACTACAAACAATTCTTTTTGGTTACTTTTACTGTGTGAGAAACAGGGGAGAACGCTCTCATCTGAACCTCTCAGTTAGTGGAAAATTGGGCATCTGTTTGTAGGTATCCAGTGTAGCTAATGTAGTTTGCAAGGCATTAAAATCTGTAACCTCACATCCTGAACTTGGTGGGAAGAAGAGGAAGGTTGTTGTCTGGTGAATGATCTGGTTGTTATCTGGTGAATATTAAAACAGCTGTGGAGCAGCTGAATCCAGCCTTGACTGTTCACAAATTTTTTCTTCCTTCTAAGATAGAACATGTGTAAACATCTGACCTAAGGACAGGGTTCTGATCACAGGGTGCTTGTAAATGTTTTACAACCGGCTTTCTGGGAAGGAAAAGCAAAAATAAAAAATAGAAACAAAAACAAAAAACCTAGTTGTATAATAACAACGTATATTACAGCAATACATTTTTGTATATATTGTTTCTATCATGGCCAATTTCCAGTTGCCAATGTGATGTCAACCAGCTCACAAAACTGAAAAGTTATTAATTGTCTCTCATGAGCTGGCATCAGGAAACTGCAGCACACCACTGATTCTCCCCTTCGAGAGTGCCTATCACATATCTCAGCCTGTTCTGGAGTTTGGTTTCATTTACTAGTGCATGCATACTTACGTTCATTTGCTAAACTAATATCTATGAAGTGTTGTGTAATAGGAATTGGAAGAAAAAAAAGGTTAACCCTAATCTGTAAGGGTTCATAGTCTAAAAGAGACAAACTTCTTAACAAGTACATGTAACATTAGAAGTATGTACTGGCTATATGACAGCACAAACATGAAAGTACATATATCTACCTGAGGAGGCAAAGGGGCATAACATTAACAATTTACTCATTTAATGAGTACGCTTTTAGCAACTACTATGTTCCAGAAACTGCTCAGTATTTGATAATGCAAAGGGAAATTAGATACCCCTAGTGAGGGCATCAGACTATAACAGGAAGGGTCGTAGGTAAATGATCAGAATTTAGTGTACACATAATCATAGAAGGGAACATTAGAAACAGTGATGGCACATTAAAAAAAAAAAAAACAAAACAAAACAAAAAAAAAACATGAAATCAAGGCCAGGTGCGGTGGCTCACGCCTTTAATCCTAGCACTTTGGGAGGCCGAGGCAGGCAGATTGCCTGAGCTCAGGAGTTTGAGACCAGCCTTGGCAATAGGGTGAAACCCCGTGTCTACTAAAAAACAAAAAATTACCCAGGCGTGGCGGTGGGCACCTGTAGTCCCAGCTACTCTGGAGGCTGAGGCAGGAGAATCGCTTCAACCTGGGAGGCGGAAGTTGGAGTGAGCTGAGATTGTGCCACTGCACTCCAGCCTGTGTAGCAGAGAGAGATTCTGTCTCCAAAATTGATTGATTGATAGATAGATAGATAGATAGATAGATAGATAGATAGATAGATAGATAGATA